>NW_016805082.1:1149128-1174123 GCF_001698545.2 Rhinopithecus bieti | reverse complement strand
TATATATTATTTTGAGACGGAGTCTGGCTCTGTCGCCCAGGCTGGAGTACAGTGGCCGGATCTCAGGTCACTGCAAGCTCCGCCTTCCGGGTTTACACCATTCTCCTGCCTCAGCCTCCGGAGTAGCTGGGACTACAGGTGCCCGCCACCTCGCCCGGCTAGTTTTTTGTATTTTAGTAGAGACGGGGTTTCACCATGTTAGCCAGGATGGTCTCGATCTGCTGACCTCGTGATCTGCCCGTCTCGGCCTCCCAAAGTGCTGGGATTACAGGCTTGAGCCACCATGCCCGGCCTCATATAAATATTTTTAAACTTATCCCTGTCTACCTCCTGGGACTCTTGTGTGGGTCACAAATTGGGGTAATAAGGGTGCCAGGCCTTTGAAGTCAGCCAAGGCCATTCAGGGTCCAGTTATTTGGCTTGCTTTACATCTTTCCTCGACTCCAGGGAAAGGTTTGTTGAGAAAGCCTAGTTCATTTGGTAACAGTTGTCCAACACCTGCTACGTGCAGGGACTGAGTGAGAGGGGCAGCAGGTAAACATGCAGTGACCATAGTTTCTGAAAAGTGCTCTGGTCGGGACAGTAGAAGCTGCTCCGAGGGCACATGGCAGAGGACCTTTAACGTAGACCTGGGGGATCTGGAAGGCTTCCAGGAGAAGTTAGCCAGGAGAAGGTGGGTGGATGGTGTATATATTCTGGGCAAAGGAAACCTACCATTCAGGTGCCGTTCTAGTCCTTTCACACACATTATCCGTTGGTCACCCTCACTGTCACCCTGTAATACAAGGTATTATTACTCCCATTTTACAGATTAGAAAACAGACACTCAGGGCCTTTAAAGGACTTCCCAAAGACAAAGATGATAAGTGGCAGAGTTGGAATTTATCCCCGTTTTTCTACTATCAAAGCCAAAATGCTTTTTAAACTCTGCTGTACAACTTCTTCAAACACTACAAGACTACATGCTTTATAACATTTTTTCTGATTACAGAAATACTTATGTTTGATCATTGTTGAAAGTTTAGAAAATATAGAAAAAACATAAAGATTAAAAATGATCCATGATCCTGCAAACAAGGTGGTGTACAGATCACTGCAGACAAGGTGGTGTATAGGCTGTCTAGCCTCCAAACTGGATTATGCTAAGAATCTGTTTGTTACAAAACTATATTAATAATATTTTCCATGTTATTAAACATTCTTCTATATAGTAATTGTAATGGTTGTCACGTGTTCTGTCTTTGGGATTTACTATAATTCTACCCAATTTACATGGCCAAACCTTTAGGATATCACCCCCGCTCCAACTTTTGCTGTTATCACCAATATTGTGATGAGTATTTTTGCAGATCAGTCTTTGTCTCAGTCTTAGATAATTTTTTAGAATTTAGCCTAAGGAATTTCTGTGTCAAAAAGCTCTGCGTATTTTAAGGCTTTTGATTTGAACTCTTAGGTTGTGTTGAAAAGGTTGTAACAATCACACTTCCACACAGTGTGTTTTTTTCCTGTTTGCTACAAATATTGTCTTTTTAGCTTGTCAACCTGATAGTTATTGCATTAACATTTTAATTTTCATTTCTTGCCTTATTGTTGAAGTTGAATTCTGAAGCTGCTTATGATTATTGTATTAAATGCCAAAATATATAATATTGACCAAAAGTGCATTGAGCATTTAAAGAATAGAGGTGTCTTTATAGACCAGAGGTGATGGATTGAGAATATATTTTGCCAAATCCTGTAATTTCACTGCCAGAACAGATGGTTTAGATGCAATGTGAGGTTATACTGGGAGTGGAAAGGCGGAGGGCAGGAGTTATTTCTTAGATTTAATAACAATTTTTTACTCACGTAGGTTCTTAAAGGTGGACAGGAAGCACCCACAAAACCCAAAGGTCGCCCCAAGAAGAACTCCATCCCCACGTCAGAAGAGATTGAAGCGGAAGAGAAGATGAACAGCCAGGCCCAGGGTCAGGAGCTACTGGAGCCCTCCCAGGGGCAGGAGGAGCTCTGTGAAGCACAGGAACCGAAAGCACATGATGTCCCCTTAGAGATGGCAGAGCCACCAGACCCGCCCCAGGAGTTGCCAATACCCTCTTTGGAACCCCCACCTTTAAGCTAAAGTAAAACCCTTTTGAGGGAAGAGGGAGACTGGGGAGAAGGGAAAAGAGGGAAGGCAGGGAGAGTAGGGAGAGAAAACTTTCCAGCAGCCCAGTAAACTGGGGGAGAAGAGATCTAGCCATCTCCCTCCCTCCCACAGTTCCCAGTGGCCTTGTCATTGCAAGCATTTGACAAAGACTTGCTTGTCTTGAGCCTTTCTCTTCCTGAAAGGCTGCTTTAGCCGTGGATGCCCTTGATTAAGGGAGAGAGCACCTAGGAGTTGCCTGCCCCAGCTGGGGTGACAGCCGTGGGGCTGGGGCTGGGTCTGTGTTGCAAGCCCTCTCCCAGCATGCAGTGGAGAGTGCTTAGCTCTCTCCCTCCCGACCTCTGGGCAGCCAGTCATCAAAGCAGAGAGACGTGGCGGCATGTGGGCAGCGTGCCCAGGTTCCTTGCTGACTCAGCACTTATGTAGTTTTAAAAGAATTTAATGTTTTGGTTGTATTTTTTTTGTGGGGTGAGGGTGGGCAAAAACATGGGGGGAGTTCTGAGTTGTTAGAAATGTTTCTGAATCAAGTTTGTTTGAAGACACGTGTGCCTTTGTACCCATTATAAGATGGTCATGAGACCCAAGAACTGATAAGCTTTGGTTTTTTTTTTGCTTTATTTACCCATTTATGCCTAGTGTTCCATTATTGGAACGCTAAGCTTGTGGGAGTTATTTCTATCCTACTGCTCAAGGTCTGATTTTTCATAAAAAACATTTGTGACCTTCAGCATAAATGGTTTGAGGTGCCATCCCTGAAGGTGCAATGCAGATATGTTCAGATAACTTTTATTTTTTAATTAAAAATAAATCTTTCAAAAGGATTGTTTTGTCTCTTCTGAGGAGTGTTATCTAACCCTTCCTGAATGTGTCCTATGGGAAGGGAGACCCAGAGAGTGAACCAGACTCGGGGGGACTGCCTTTTCCTCATCTATAAAGCAAAGGATTGGACCAGGCCATTGGTGTCCAAGTGCTGAGAGCTGTGGGAGTGGAACCAAGCCTCCGGGATGAGGACAGGGCAGAGAACCTGGGCTGTCCCCTCCACCTCTCCCACTGCCTTCTGCCAGAGCATCTCCCTTCTCAGCCACTTCACATTTGGGGCGTCCAATGGTCTTACTTTTTTAAAGAGGTAAGAAATGTATATGCTTCAAAAGTCAAAACCAAAAAAGACTTGGGCTGGGTGCAGTGGCTTACGCCTGTAATCCCAGCACTTTGGGAGGCCCAGGCAGGGGGATCACCTGAGGTCAGCAGCTCGAGACCAGCCTGACCAACATGGAGAAACCCTGTTTCTACTAAAAATACAAAATTAGCCGGGTATGGTGGTACGTGCCTGTAATCCCAGCTACTCAGGAGGCTGAGGCAGGAGAATCGCTTGAACCTGGGAGGCGGAGGTTGCAGTGAGCCAAGATCGTGCCACTGCACTCTAGCCTGGGCAACAAGAGCGGAACTCCATCTCAAAAAAAAAAATTCTTGCTTCCACCCTGCCCTCTCCTCCCCTGAATCCCCTGTAGGTAATTATTTTTATTGGTTTCTTGTTCATCTTTCCAGGGTTTCTTGACTAAGTATTCATTTGGATGATGGGCTCTGCAACTGTTAACAAAAGAAGACCTGAGAACTACTTGACTAGATGTGCTGGGTGATTTTAAATTTAAAAATGGTATTCCACGTTAATTTAAGACGAAAAAGGAGGACTCTGCCTCCGTTTATTTGTCTGATTCTCATGCATTCTGGCCCAGAGCCTGATCTCACAGAGGTCACCTTTATGATCACCGCTCTGGCATGCTCACCTGTGATGCCTTACAGGGCCGAGTGCCCGTTTAGTGGACTCTCAGTTATTAATTACACAGTAACTCTGCCCAGTTGCAGGCTTGGAGAATACCAGCTGACTTTCAACAGTGGCCTCAACAAGGAAGCCAAACCTGTTACTAGTTCTGTAAAACAATCACGTAATTCATTTCAAAGTTAAACAGGAAAGATCCGCGTGTTTTCCATCACCTGGCAGGCCGCCTGCTTTTCTCCATTAACAGTCAGAAAGTGACTGCAGTTTTGACTTTGCCAAGGCAGTGCCTCATCCCCTTTGTTATTGAGATCAACAGAGAAAGCAGTCTTTTTCTTAACTCTTGTCAATAGACAAAGGAGGGGAGGATTTGGCTTCTGAGAACCAGTCTGAGCAGACCACACCTAGCTGCCTGTGCGAGGTTGCTTGTACCAAGCGGGCAGAACGCTGTCTCCTCCACGTCTAGCCCACTCCATGGTACAGTTTTATGATCTGCCTACCAGGTGGTGTCACAATGAGTCAAAGAATGTGCACAATGGCCAGAGTAAGCTGGTGGGTCAGTGCTAGTTCTGTCTCAATCCTAAGGAAGTGTTCTGTCCCATTCGCGCTACCCCAGAGAGGCCTCCTGTCTGGATGCTGGCTTCCCAGGATGGTGTTCTATCTCTTGTCCTGGGCTCCCATGATGTCCTTTTTTTTAAGTTCAGGAGTACATCTGCAGGTTTGTTACATTGGTAAGTTTGTGTCATGGGGGTTTGTTGTACAGATGATTTCATCACCCAGGTATTTCAGCCTAGTACCCATTAGTTATTTTTCCTGATCCTCTGCCTCCTCCCACCCTTCTCCCTCTGGTAGTCCCCAGTGTATTTCTCCCCCCTCTATGTGTCCATGTGTTTTCATGATGTCCTCTTCTGAGGTGCCTGACAGTGACTGTCACCGCACAACACACGTGTCTGTACGCAGTGGTATTCCTGAGCGCTGGGCTCTGCGTGCCATTTCCGACCTCCGACTCTCACTCCTTGCCATGTGGCCTGTGCTTCTGTGTCTTGCCCGTAGGGGTTGAATTCACTGGTGAATGTAAGACCTCTGATGATCTTTCCTTGTGTTTTGGAGGATCCAAGCTCAAGCCCTTGGCTCATCTTCCGGCCTCAGTTATGCATGGCGTTGCCTGGTGACCCAGAGAGGCCAGGCTGGGCCTTTTAAAATGTTATTTTTTTAATTGACAAACAAAAATTGTGTATATTTATGGTGTATAACATGATGTTTTGAAACATGCATGCATTGTGGAATGCCTAAATCAAGCTAATTAACATATGCATGACCTCACATATTTATCTGTGGTGAGAGCACTTAAACTCTACTCTCAGCAGTTTTCATGTATACAATACATAATTAACAGTAGTCACCATGTTGTACAATACGCCTCTTGAACTTATTTCTCTTAACTGAAATTTTGTACCCTTTGACCAACATTTCTCCAACCTCTCCCTACCCCCACCGCTGGCAATCACCATTTTACTCTTTGCTTCTATGAGTTCAACTTTTTTAGATTCCACATGAAAGTAACCTAAATGCCCATCAATGATAGACTGGATGAAGAAAATGTGTTACATACACACCATAGAATACTATGCAGCCATAAAAAAGAACGAGATCATGTCCATTGCAGGGACATGGATGGAGCTGGAGTCCATTATCCTCAGCAAACACACAGGAACAGAAAACCAGTTACCACATGTTCTCACTTACAAGTGGGAGCCGAATGATGAGAACACATGGACATATGGCGGAGAACACCACACACTGGGGCCTTTCAGAGAGTGGAGGGTGGGAGGAGGGAGATCAGAAAAAACAACTAATGAGCACTAGGCATAATACCTGGGTGATGAAATAATCTGTACAACAAACCCCCATGACGCAAGTTTACCTATGTAACAAACCCACGCTTATACCCGGAACTTAAAAGTTAAAAATAAAAAAAGAAAGTGACATTATGTGATCTTTGTCTTCCTGTATCTGGCTTATTTTCCTTAACATAATGTCCTCCAGGTCATCATGTCACCACAAATGACAGGATTCCCTTCTCTTTAAAGGCTGAGTCGTATTCCACTGTGTATATAGACCACATTTTTTCTCTCCATTCATCTTGCACCCCATGTTTGCTGTTTCCATAGCTTGGCTATTGTGAATGTGGCTGCAGCAAACATGGGGTGCAAGTATCTCTAACACGTTGATTTAATTTCCCTTGGTGTACACCCAGGAGTGGGATTGCTGCGTCATATGGTAGTTCCACTTTTAATTTTTTGAGGAAAGGGCTGGCCTTTTGAATGTGAATAGGGACCCTGCTGTCTGTGCCCTGCTTAAGAGCCAAGCCCGGCTCCTCCAACTTCATCCTTCCCCTTTTTTCCCCAGTTCCCAAGGCTTGTGACTGGCATCCAGAAACCAGCTTCACAGCTTTGCTCTGAAGCGTATTGAGTTGGAGGCAGTCTTGTGTGGGTCTGGAGCAGGGCTACGCAGTGATCTCCAGCATGGAGCACACTTTCCTCTCTCAGCTTCTTTCTCTGGGTGTCTCAATTTTTGCTTTCCCACAGCCATTTACCTTTCCAGGCCTTGCCAAACAAAAGCATCCTCTCCCTTTTCTGGCATCGAGGATGGTGGTCCCCACAAGTTCAGGGTGTTACGCAAGGGTCCGATAATCTGCTGCCGTTTTGAAGTTTTCTGGAAAAAGGAGAGAGCCGTGACAAGTCCTCAGGAATCTGACTTGAAGAAGCTGACCTCTTAGGGACTTTAGCTCTCTCCTCTAGAAGTGCCTTTCCTCTAGGAGGCTTGGCGTGCACTTTCGCAAGCACACTGCCCTTCTGCTGCCCCCTTGGGCTTTGAAATGGGCTGTAATCACAGAGAGCTTAATGTCTTTCCTGGGGCTGTAATCACAGAGAGCTTAATGTCTTTCCTGGGGTCTGAGGGTTACTCAGGAACCTTATGGTTCCCTTGCTGGGAACCAAGGTCCCAGGCCAGACTCCCTGCAGTGGGTCTTTGCCATTAGCACGCCTTCCCTCCTCCTGGAAACACTGCAGTGGAAAAGCTCCCTGCACTCAGATTTCTCCCCAGTGCAGGGATTTGGAGGTGGGGGTTTCCTGCCTCTGCCTCCGCGGTGTGCATCTTAACTGCTAAAGAGCGAAGAATTTCTGGAGCAGGTCCCAGGTCCCAGACTCCAAGTCTGCGTGTCTGAGTTCCTGTTCTGGATCACTGTGCCCTCAGTTTGCTTACACAGGGTAGGCAAAGGTTTGCTAAGACACAACAGCGGCCCTATCTTTTTTTTTTTTTTTTTTTTTGAGACAGTCTCACTGTTGCCCAGGCTGGAATGCAGTGGCATGATCTTGGCTCGCTGCAACCTCTGCCTCCCGGGTTCAAGTGGTTCTCCTGCCTCTGCCTCCTGAGTAGCTGGACTTAACAGGTGCATGCCACCACACTCGGCTAATTTTTGCATTTTTAGTAGAGATAGGGTTTCACCATATTGGCCAGGCCAGTCTTTAACTCATGACCTCAAGTGATCTGCCCGCCTCAGCCTCCCAAAGTGCTGAGATTACAGGCGTGAGCCACTGCACCCAACCCCAGCAGCCCTACCTTGACAGCCAGTAACCACATGGGTTTCATGCTATGAGCCATGAGTCCTCAAACTCGTCTGAACAGATCTATCCGAAACCAGCCTTACTGAGGCTGGTTTAAGGTTTCTCTGAGTCTGGCCCGTTCTAGAACTGTCTTGAAGTGGGGGTATGAGGGCACTGTGAACCTTTTCTCCCATCCACAGAGTGCTTAGAGTTCAGCTGCCCTTCTCACGACCCTTGAACTTTATTCCACCTCAGCCTTGCCCCACGCCCCTGGGCTGGGTCTGGCTTAGAACTGGACTGGAGGCTATGAAGCTCTGTCCTCCTCAGAAATACTGTTTTGTTAGCCTGTTCTAGTGTCATCTGCTCAGCAGAAAGTGAGCAGGGACTTAGCAGTCACCTGGCTGACAGTCTGCATTAAAGACCGTCCCAAGGGCTTCCCCCCATTCTCTCTCCCACCCGGATCAATGCTAGCTGGTAGTTGGATCCTCTGGCAGTTTTCCGTAGGTGCCACCTAAATCTTCCCCCACATTATATTTGAAAGGAACCTTTGAGGGGCAGGTAGTGTTGGGGTTAAAGAGCTAAAACGCGCTTTGCACAAAAACTTGTTTCTCAGGATTTCTACTCAACTTAATTGCCTGTGTTTGCCTAAAGCCCTGCGTGGCTACTGCTGCTCTTTGTGTAAATGTCTCCTCTTCCAGTCCCGACCGCTCTCCACGTGGTAGCCCTCCTTAGTGTTGCGTCCCTTCCAGGCACAGCGGTCTCTCTCCTCCTCTTTTGACTCTTCCAGTGTGGCTGAAAGAGGCTCTGCCCTAGTGTGCCTTGCGGCCAAGGGTCCTTTCTTCTGGCCGCCTGGCTCTCCTCTTTCTTAGGCTTCTCAGCATCATGGTTTGAAATCACCTTTCCCTGCAAGTGTTCTTAATTAACCTGACCTTTTCTCCAGTCTATTCTGTTAACTCCTGCCTCATCTCTTCCTCTTAATGCACCTTTGTAATTATCACTGTGGTCCTGACATATTTCCAGGGGACATGGACTAGTTTTGTTTCCCTACTAGAGTGTAAATTCCTCGAGGCATTTTTTTCAGTTTGTTTGTTCTGAGTTCCTTTGGCTGTGCTGAAGTCTCCAAAGCCCAAAGACAGGACTTAAAGGATCTGGATTCTCATGGTCTCCAGCTGACTTCTGTCTTGGAGGCTTCTCCAGGAACTCAGCTTTCAGGATTGGAGCCAAAATCTCAGAATGAGCAGCAGCCAGAGACATCCTTTCTGTTTTGCAGAGGGGTAAACTGGAAGAGATGGCAATGACTTGAGGGACGGCCTCAAGGTCAACCAGGGCTGGAGCCAGTGCAGCCCTGCCCTTAGAAAGCAGTGCTGGGACTTCCGACTACCAGAAGCACGTTAGCCACCATCCATGCCAACAAGTATTTCTTCAACATTTATTTTGTGCCTAGCCCTGTGCTGATACTATGGGAGGAAGGTGGGTGGGAGGGGGAGAAGGGGGCAAAGTAACCTGTCCCTGCCCTCAAATACACTAAAATCTTGTTGGAGAAACTTATAATCTAGTGAGTTTGGGGGCGGGGCCAGGGATTCCAGCCAAGGTTTTGTAATATTTACGCCTCCCCTTATGCTGCACGATGGCGTTCTTTCTGGGCAAGAAAGGTGATTCATGGAAGATGCATTCCTAAGCACGTCCTCACCAGGCTGAGACACTAAGACAGGGTTCATGCCTTAGGTAGGGCCTCTTGTGCCCCTGGAAGGGTGATGAACACTGGAATAACAGGTGTTGGCTAAATTCACCTGAATATGCCTCTAATCCCAGATTGTCAACCAAATCCTGGGTGGAGAATGGTTTGGGACAAGCAGGCAGATCCAGGTAATACTGTCTGTAATCTGGGCATGGATCCTGAGGAAAGTGGCTGCCACCAGCCTGGTTTTTGTACTTTGCCTTTGTACTTTGCCTTTGCCTTACCAAAGGGCAGTGGATGGGACGCCCTTCCTGCTTCCTTTCCCACTCACTGCTTGCACTCCATCCAGGTGTGCTCTGGCGCTGGCCTCCACCTGCTGCTCTGTGCTGTCAGCCTCTGGCATCTGCAGGTCAGCCATGGCCAGGAGGGGCTGGGGCGGAAACCGCCTGCTGAGGGGGCTGTGTAAATCACCGTGACAGGCTCCTTTCATGCCTGCCGGCCTGGCCTCCTTTCTTTCCTAAACCCTCTTCCTTTCTGTTTATTTTTGTTGCGGATTTATTAGACACACAGTTAAGTGCCCATTTAGCTCTGCAAACTGTCATCATGCCTGCTTCATGAATAAGATCATTCACTGACAAAAGCCTTTAAACATTTTTTTAAGAGGGTTGGGGAGGCACAGGAGACAGGAGAGGAGGAGGAAATAGTGCCCCAGGTTAGTGAGGAGGCCAAGAACAACCGAAACCCAAGCAGCGGCCTCTCCTGTAGCTCAAGAATGTAACAAGGGCTCTCACAGTTGCCCTGAATTTACCCTGATTGTCAAGACGTGTGTCATCACTCCTGTAGGATTCTGAGGTCTAGAGTTCTTCTTTGGGCTGCCAGAGAGGTGTGGGGTGGCCTCAGTGGCTGCTGTGCACCTGCTCAAAATGGTTCCCAAGAACCTCGGGGCATGTCAGGCCGAATCTGTGCCCCTTTGGGATCCTCAGTCAATTTCCTCAATCCAAAGTCTCTTGGTTTTCCCAGGGCTTCCCTCCTTCTGGCGGCATCTCTTCCCAAGCGCCTGGCTCCTTAAACACACAGATTGCTCAGCTGAAAATAGCCTAAGTGTGGTGGCTCATGCCTGTAATGCCAACACTTTAGGAGGCTGAGGTGGGAGGATTGCTTGAGCCCAGGAGGTTGAGACTGCAGTGAGCTGTGATCACGTCACTGCCCTCCAACCTGGGCAACAGTGCAGCCTTGCCACACACACACAAAAGGTAGCAAGAGCCTGGTCCAGTGTCTTTTTAATGCATGCAGACTATACTTCAGGCACCAGAACAAGGATGTTCTTTACATCATCACATTTCATCACCTCAGCAGCCCTATGCAGTAGGTCCTATTACTGTCTCCATTTCAGAAGTGGGGAGACTGAGGCTTAATGTGGCTAGGTAACTTGCAGAGCTATCAACATCGCTGGGAGGTCTCTTATCCCCAGATTGGGCCTGTGCTTACTTCTAAGGAGTCTGAGTTGGCCACGCCTGATCTCAGAGCAGAGGGTCGAGGCAGGCTGACCCTGCACCCCCCAGCATGGGTGGGCGCCCCTGCCCCTACACAGCTATAATGGGGTCATCTCTCACAGCCTGCTCTCACGGTTTAGGGTGCAGTCCTCCTCTCGAGTGTGAATGATCAAGCCCTCCACCCACTCACCTGTACTAGCAATAAGTCCGGGTCCCCCGCCACCTCTTTGGTTGTGTACCAGGGGCTCAGGAACGTTTGAGGGCATTGAAGTGTGTTGGCATGTGCACTGACCTTGGGAGGGGTGCTAGCCTCTGGAGGAACTTGGAGGGCGAGCTCCTATTTGAAGCACAGTCACAGGACAGCGTCCTCACTGGAGCAGCAAGCCTCGTTAGGGGACATGGCCTCCCACATCAGAGCAGGAGGGGCACAGGTGGAAGTGTGAACCTCGGTTGATGCTCCTGGAATGCCGAGTCCTCTCTCCAAGCTGCAGATGCGGATGCTGCCCCTTCTCAGCCATTCTCGCAGTGACCTCTGAGGTCTCAGCAGCCTTGAGGCCCTGGCTCTGGCCCCAGCATCACTTGGCTTCTGCTCCTTAAAGGCCCGGAGCTACTCTTCCTTTCGCTGCTCCCCCATCTCCTTTTCTTCTCTGGTTTCTCTTTTGGCATTTCTTTTTATTTGCAGTGTGTTTTCAATGCAAATAAAGTCCATAATATGAAAAAGTTACTATGAACAGAATGTAATGACACACACACAATGAACATTCAAAACAGATGTTCCACATGCAAATATGAAGTAAGAAGGGGTGTTCATTCACCCCTACAAAAGCTTGGGATGTGTTGGAGCTGGTTGTTTTGTATTGCTTTCTAAGGATGGCAAATATTTGCTTTTGTTATCAAAGCTACTATGCTTGCTGGGCCCTGGAATACCAGTGTGTGGTCATGGGAATCAGAGACTTCAATAGGTGCGTATTTCTAAAGGCTTCTGCCCTCGGAAGCAGCTGCAAAAAACTTTCCAGAATTGAGCCAATTCTAGACTTAGTGGCAGGATCTGACTATTTCAAGCACCAGCTGATACGGAGTGCTCCAAAGACAGCTAACTTTATCCATAAAGGTGAAAAAAAGTATTTATAGACATAGCATACCAGAATTTTTGTGAGGTGAGTTTCCAATGTTCAATTTACTTTATTTTGACTTTTGAAAATTAAATAAATCTGTCACAATTTTACATATATTTTACATATGTTGAAATAAAAAGCACTAATTTAAGGTTATTTGGGGTCATATCCCTGTAGTTAAAAGAATCCAGCTCTCTTTTGGTGAATGGGGATGTGTGAAAGGAAATATCTAACTTTTGACCTTTTTAACATATAAGCAAGACTTAATAACTAGCCTTAGACTTTGAGTAGCTTCCAATCCATCATTGCGCTCGCACATGTCAATTACTTATAGCAAGTTAAATGCAAAACCCTAGAAAGGACAATTTAGTTCTCAAGAGAACAGTAAAGACTTAGCAATGGAAAACTTGAGAGTACATAAGTACTAAATTAGCGTTGCTGAAACAATATGAAACATGGAAACTTTTCATATTATCTAAGACTTTTATAAAGCCTTATAAATTTCATAAGCCAAAGTGAAAACTGAATCTCCATTCCACATCCTATTCTTTTACTCTAGATTAAAGCAAGACTTCTTATTTTTATTCCCAAGGCAGAGCATTTAGATGTCCCAATTTCCTGAGCCATATTTAATACATTTACATCTCCTTTCAGTCTTGTGTGAAAAATTCCATTTTCCTGATTTATCATTGGCATCCACCATCCAATTAAATCCCTTTGATATTCTTCAAACCAATCACATTTGGGATTCTCAATATTTTCTTAATCATATTTATGTCAATAAAATTAAAGAGTGTGACGCCTCCATCTTTGTTCTTTTTGCTCAGGATTCCTTTGGCTACTCAGACTCTTTTTCAGTAGCAAACAACTATTAGGATTATTTTTTCCATTTCTGTGAAAAACTTCATCAGTATTTTGAGGGAGAATCTGTATATTGCTTTGGGTACTGTGGTCATTGTAATGACGGTAATTCTTCTGATCCATGAGCCTGGGATGTCTTTCCATTTGTTTGTGTCCTCCTCAGTTTCTTTCATCAATGTCGTGTAGTTTTCCTTATAGAGGTTTCTTGGTTTTTTTTTCGCCTCCTTAAATTTATTCCAAGATATTTTATTTTATTTTTTGAAAGCGATTATACGTATTGTAAGTGGGATTGCCTTCCTGATTTCTTTTTCAGCTAGCTCACTATCAGTGTATGGAAAACTACAGATTTTTTATAAGTGAATTTTATATCCTGCAACTTTACTGAATCTGTTTATCAGCTATAAGAGGTTTTTTTTTTTTTGAGATGGAGTTTCACTCTGTCGCCCGGGCTGGAGTGCAGTGGCCGGATCTCGGCTCACTGCAAGCTCCACCTCCCAGGTTCACGCCATTCTCCTGCCTCAGCCTCCTGAGTAGCTGGGACTACAGGCGCCCGCCACCTCCCCCGGCTAGTTTTTTGTATTTTTTAGTAGAGACGGGGTTTCACTGTGCTAGCCAGGACGGTCTCAATCTGACCTCGTGATCCGCCCATCTCGGCCTCCCAAAGTGCTGGGATTACAGGCTTGAGCCACCGCACCTGGCCAGCTATAAGAGGTTTTTGTTGAAGTCTTTAGGTTTTTCTAAATGTAAGAGCATGTCATCTGCAAAGACGGACAGTTGCCTTTTATTTCTTTCTCTCATCTGATTGCTCTGGCTAAGATTTCAAGTACTCTGTTAAATAGTAGTGGTGAAAGTAGGCATCCCTGTCTTGTACCAGTTCTGAGAGGAAAGGCTTTCAGCTTTTCCCATTCAGTATGTTGTTTGCTATGGGTTTGTCATATATGGCCTTTGTTATGTTAAGGTATATTCCTTCTATGCCTAGTTCATTGAGCTTTTCTCGTAAAGGGAAGTTTAATTTTATCCAGTGTTTTTCTGCATATATTGAGGTGATCACAGAGTTTTTGCCCTTCATTCTATTGGTGTGATGTATAACATTTATTGATTTATATATGTTAAGGCATCCAAGCATTCCTGGTATAAATCACAGTTCATCATGGTGTATTATCTTTGGATGTGCTGTTGGATTTGGTTTGCTAGTACTTTGTTGAGAATTTTTGTATCTGTTTTCAACAGGGATACTGACCTGTAGTTTTTCTTTTGTTTTGTTTTGTTTTGTTTTTCTTGTGTCTCATCTGGTTTTGGTATCAGGGTAATACTGGCCTTATAGGATGAATTGGGGAGAATTTCCTGCTCTTTAATTTTTTGGAATAGTTTGAAGAGAATTGGTGTTCTTTATGTGTTTGGTAATTTGGCATTAAATTCATCTGGTCCTGGGCTTTTCTTTAGAGGGAGGCTTTTTTATTACTGATTCAATCATTACTCATTTGTTCAGGTTTTCTATTTCTCTCTGATTCAATCTTGGTAGGTTGTATGTGTCCAGGAATTTATTCATTTCCTCTAGGTTTCCCACACTAACAAGTGTGTAGTTGTTCATAATAGTCTCTGATGATCTTTTGTATTTCTGTAGAATCAGTTGTAATGTCTCCTTTTTCATTTCTAATTTTGTTTATTTGAGTCTTCTCTCTTGGTTAACCTACCTAGTGGTTTGTTGATTTTGTTTATCTTTTCAAAAAGCAATCCTGAGCAAAAAGAATAAAGCTGAACACATCACACTACCTAACTTCAAAATATGTTACCAGACTATGTTACAAAATGTGTTACAGCATGGTATTGGTATAATAACAGACACATAAACCAATGGAACAGAATAAAGAACTCATAAATAAATCCACACATTTGCCACCAACTGATGTTTTATAAGGGCACCAAGAACATGCACTGAGTAAAGGACATCCTCTTCAATAAATAAATGGTGCTGGGAATACTAGATATCCATACACAGAAGAATGAAACTAGACCCCTATCTCCCATAATATACAAAAAGTAATTCAAAATGGATTAAAGACTTAAATTTAAGATCTGAAACTATAACTCTACTAGAAGAAAGCATAGGGGAAACACTCCAGGGCATTGGTCTAGGCAAAGATTTTATGACTAAGATCTAAAAGCACAGGCAACAAAAATAAAAATAGACAAATTCGACTATATTAAACTAAAATCTTCTACACAGCAAAGGAAACAATCAACAGATTGAAGAAGCAGCCTATTGAATGGGAAAAAATGTTTGCAAACTATTCATCCAACAAGGGACTAATATCCAGAATATACAAGGAACTCAAGAAACTCAAGAGCCAAAACCAAATAATCCCATTTAAAAGTGGGCAGAGGGCCGGGCGCGGTGGCTCACGCTTGTAATCCCAGCACTTTGGGAGGCCAAGGCGGGCGGATCACAAGGTCAGGAGATCGAGACCATCTTCGCTAACACAGTGAAACCCCGTCTCTACTAAAAAATACAAAAAACTAGCCAGGTGAGGTGGCGGGCGCCTGTAGTCCCAGCTACTCAGAAGGCTGAGGTAGGAGAATGGTGTAAACCCGGGAGGCGGAGCTTGCAGTGAGCTGAGATCTGGCCACTGCACTCCAGCCTGGGCGACAGAGCGAGACTCCGTCTCAAAAAAAAAAAAAGTGGGCAGAGTAGCTAAATCGATATTTCTCAAAAGAAACAAATGGCTAATAGGTACATGAAAAAATGCTCAACATCACTAATCATTAGGGAAATGCAAATCAGAACCACAATAAGATATCATTTTAATCCAGTTAGAATAATTATTATCAAAAAGACAAAAACGAACAGATGTTGACAAAGATGCAAGAAAAGGGAACTCTTTTACACTATTGGTGGGAATGAAAATGAGTATAGCTCTTACGGAAAATAGTACAGATATTTCTCAAGAAACAAAAAAGTAGAACTACCATATGATCCAGCAATTCCACTACCAGGTATCTATCAAAAAGAAAAGAAATCAGTATATCAAAGTGAAGCCAGCACTCCCATGTTTATTGCAGCAGTATACACAATAGCAAAGATGTGGAATCAACCTAAGTGCCCATGGATGGATGAATAGATAAAGAAAATGTGGTACATATATGCAATGGAATACATTTGGCTACAAAAAGGAATAAAATCCTGTCATTTGCAGCAACATGGATGGAACTGGAGGTCCTTATGTTAAGCGAAATAAACCAGGAACAAAAGGACAAACATTCATGTTCTCACTCATTTGTGAGAACTAAAAGAATTGATCTCATAAACGTAGAAAGTAGAATGATTGTTACCAGAGGTGGGGATAGGTGTGTGTGGGCAGGATGGATGAGAGAGGTTGGGTAATCAGAACTAGCATATACTTAGAAGGAATAATTTCTAATGCTCAGTAGCAACGTAGGATGACTATAGTTAACAAAATTGTATTCTATATTTCAAAATAGCTAGAAGAGAGGACTTAAAGTGTTCTCAACACACAGAAATGATAAATACACAAGGTGATAGGTATCCTAAAATACCCTGACTTGATCATTACACATCATGTACTCCAGAAATACATACAAATACTATGTAATAATTTAAAAAAATTGTAAAAAGGTAAAATTTTTTAAAAATTAAGGAGTAAAATTTAATAGATTTGGTAAGAACATTTTGAGTCTTGATTTCTTGTATTGCCATTCTGGACTTCAAGAAGTAGCCTTCCCAATTTTAGAAGATGGGTTAGTGAAGCGTGGTGGCGTTTGGCCAGGGCCAAGGACTTATGAGCTGCTATTTCCCTTAAGTCTCTTTTTATCCACAGGTTTCTCTTCCATCTCTTTCCCCCACCTTGAACTTTTTTTGGAAATTGAATACATCATTCCCATGAAATTTAAAGTCACTGATATCAGAATGAACTCATGATGTATTTTATATTTTTAAAAAGTGTTTTCTAGCATGGTTCACTCAGTGGCAAGGAAAACTCCTAGCACTTAGATGATAGTCTCTAAATTCTACTTCCCACTAAAAAGAACCAAGACTTCTTACAGGAATGGATCATCCAGATCTGGGGCAGGCCTTGTGTAAGTTTCACTTGGAATATCTTATCATGCCAGAAAGCGGTGAAGCTGTCAAACGCTACTAGGTCATGTCAAAAGGATGTAGGGGACACAGGAACTAACTTGAAGAGGCTTCCATCAACTTAAAGTGGAACAATGCAAGTATCAGTAAGAATAATAACTGTAATGGGTTGTAGCACATCAAATATGTAAAAATCCATGTGTTCAGAATTTTAAAAATAAAACTTCAGAGGGAAGCTAAGAAACCAACTCACGGTTTTGAAAACTAGTAAATAAAGGTGGGAAAGTTGTCAGAAGCAAAACAGAGTCACTTACATCAAACCACAACACAACGAAGCCAAGAGGCCATGAAGAAGGGGGAGGGCTCACACACAATCGCCTGATAATAGCAACTATCCCAGGAGACTTTGCTGAATGGCAATCCTCTTGCTGAAGCCCACTTAGAAAAAGATACCAGCCCAGCAACTGCCTGTTCAACCTTGGACAGATGCCACCCTTGTTATTAATCATTGTAGCCAAGGAAAATTGTTTCAAAACAATGTACGTAACCCTCCTCACTTTGCCTTTAAAAGTCTACCCTACCCAGCCTCTCCAGATATGCCTATGATCCATTATGACTTGTGTATCCAAACTGTAATCCTCGTCACTCCCAAATAAACTTTTACGTTTTTGGAGAGCCTGTCTCTCTGTCATTAATTTAGGTTGACAAAGGGAAAGCATCAAGCATATATTCTATATAACCTATGCCTGCAGGTAACTAAATAATTGATGAGGGGAAGTTTCTCTTTATAGAAGATAATAAGTGAACAAGAAATGACTAATTTAGAATGTTACCATTAGGAACCTTATTGAATTAATGAGTCTAGGTGATGTCAGCATCTTCAGGCATTATGTACATCCCAATAAAAGTACACACCACTAACCACAAAGGAATCTTGCACAAAAACAAACAAACAAACAAACATCAAACCTGGGGGTTTCCCAGGCAAGATGGCATAATAGGAACAACTCTGGTCTGCAGCTCCCAGCGAGATCAATGGAGAAGGCAGGTGATTTCTGCATTTCCAACAGAGGTACCTGATTCATCTCACTGGGACTGGTTAGACAGTGGGTGCAGCCCACAGAGGGCAAGGAGAAGCAGGGTGGGGCGTTGTCTAACCTGAGAAGTGCAAGGGGTCAGGGAACTCCCTCCCCTAACCAAGAGAACCCATGAGGGACCCTGCTGTGAGGGATGGTGCTATCTGGCCCAGATACTAAGCTTTTCCCATGGTATTCGCAACCCACAAACCAGGAGATTCCCTTGGGTGCCTATACCACCAGGGCCCTGAGTTTCAAGCACAAAACTGGGCGGCCATTTGGGCAGACACTAAGCTAGCTGTAGCAGGTTTTTTTTGTACCCCAGTGGCGCCTGGAACACTAGCAAGACAGAACCATTCACTCCCCTGGACAGGGGGCTGAAGCCAGGGAGCCAAGTGGTCTTGCTCAGTGGATCCCACCCCCATGGAGCCCACAAAGCTAAGACCCACTGGCTTGAAATTCTCACTGCCAGCACAGCAGTCTGAAGTCGACCTGGGACTCTCGAGCTTGGTGGGGGAAGGGGCATCTGCCGTTACTGAGGCTTGAGTAGGCAGTTTTCCCCTCACAGTGTAAACAAAGCCCCACCAAGTTCAGACTGAGTGGAACCCAATACAGTGTGGTAAAGCCACTGTAGTCAGATTGCCTCTCTAGATTTCTTCTCTCTGGACAGGGTATCTCTGAAAGAAAGACAGCAGTCCCAGTCATGGGCTTATAGATAAAACTCCCATCTTCCTGAGACAGAGCACCTGGGGGAAGGGGCAGCTGTGGGCCCAGCTTCAACAGACTTAAATGTTCCTGCCTGCCAGCTCTGAAGAGAGCAGTGGATCTCTCAGGACAGTGCTGGAGCTTTGTTAAGGGACAGACTGCCTCCTCAAGTGGGTCCCTGACCCTGTGCCTCCTGACCTACCAGCAGGGGTCAACAGACACCCTACAGGAGAGCTCCAGCTGGCATCTGGCAGGTACCCCTTTGGGACAAATCTTCCAGAGGAAGGGGCAGGCAGCAATCTTTGCTGTTCTGCAGCCTCTGCTGGTGATATCCATGCAAACGGGGTCTGCAGTGGACCCCCAGAAAACTCCAGCAGACCTGCAGAAGAGAGGCCTGTCAGAAGGAAAACTAACAAACAGAAAGCAATAGCATCAACATCAACAAAAGGATGACCATGCAAAACTCCATCAGAAGGTCACCAACAGCAAAGACCAAAGGTAGATAAATCCACGAACGTGAGGAAAACTAGCACAAAAGGCTGAAAATTCCAAAACCAGAATGCCTCTTCTCATCCAAAGGATCACAACTCCTTGCCAGCAAAAGACCAAAACTGAATGGAGAATAAGTTTGACAAACTGACGTAAGTAGGCTTCAGAAGGTAGGTAATAACAAACTCCTTCAAGCTAAAGGAGCATGTTGTAACCTGATGCAAGGAAAATAAGAACTTTAATAAAAGGGTAGAGGAATTGCTAACTAGAATAACCATTTCAGAGAAGAACATAAATGACCTGATGGAGCTGAATAACACACAACAAGAACTTCGTGAAGCATACACAAGTATCAATAGCCAAATGGATCAAGCAGAAGAAAAAATATCAGAGATTGAAGATCAACTTAATGCAATAAAGTGTGAAGACAAGATTAGAGAAAAAAGAATAAAAAGGAACAAACAAAGCCTCCAAGAAATATGGGGCTATGTAAAAAGACCACACCTGCGTTTGATTGGTGTACCTGAAAGTGACAGGAAGAATGGAACCAAGTTGGAAAACACACCTCAGAATATTATCCAGGAGAACTTCCCCGACTTAACAAGAAAGGGCAACATTCAAATTTAAGAAATACAGAGAACACTACAAAGATACTCCTCGAAAAGAGCAACCCCAATGTTGCGGGAAGTCAGGGACCTCGAACGGAGGGACCAGCTGAAGCTGTGGCAGAAGAACATAAATTGTGAAGATTTCATGGACATTTATTAGTTCCCCAAATTAATACTTTCATAATTTCTTATGCCTGTCTTTACTGCAATCTCTGAACATAAATTGTGAAGATTTCATGGACACTTATCACTTCCCCAGTCAATACCCTATGCCTGTCTTTAGTCTCTTAATCCTGTCATCTTCGTAAGCTGAGGAGGATGTATGTCACCTCAGGATCCTGTGATGATTGCATTAACTGCACAAATTGTTTGTAGAGCATGTGTGTTTGAACAATATGAAATATGGACACCTTGAAAAAAGAACAGGATATCAGCAATGTTCAGGGAACAAGGGAGATAACCTTAAACTCTGACTGCCAGTGAGTCAGACGGAACAGAGCCATATTTCTCTTCTTTCAAAAGCAAATAGGAGAACTATCGCTGAATTATTTTTCTCAGGAAGGAACATCCCTGAGAAAGAGAATGCGCACCTGAGGGTAGGCCTCTAAATGGCCCCCTTGGGGGCAGCTGTCTTTTACGGTTGAAGCCAAACGGACGAAATAAGCCCCGGTCTCCTGTAGTGCTACCAGGCTTATTAGGATGAGGAAACTCCTGCCTAATAAATTTTGGTCAGACAGGTTGTCTGCTCTCTAACCCTGTCTCCTGATAAGATGTTATCAATGATAATGCGTGCCCAAAACTTTATTAGCAATTTTAATTTCACCCCATCCAATGATCCTGTGATCTTGCCCTGCCTCCATTTGCTTTGTGATATTTTATTACCCTGGTGAAGCATGTGATCTCTGTGACCCATACCCCATTCATACACTCTCTCCCCTTTTGAAAATTGCTATTAAAAACTTGCTGGTTTTACAGCTCAGGAGCGTCATGGAACCTGCCGACATGTGATGTCTCCCCCAGACACCCAGCTTTAAAATTTCCCTCTCTTGTACTCTTTCCCTTTATTTCTCAGACCAGCCAACACTTAGGGAAATAGAAAAGAACCCACGTTGAATATTGGGGGTGGGGTTTTCCCTGATACCCCAAGACACAAAATCATCAGATACACCAAGGTTGAAATGAAGAAAAAAATGTTAAGGACAGCCAGAGAGAAAGGTCAGGTTACCCACAAAGGGAAGCCCATCAGACTAATAGTAGATTTCTCAGCAGAAACCCTATAAGCCAGAAGAGAGTGGGGGCCAATATTCAACATTCTTAAAGAAAAGAATTTTCAACCCACAATTTCATATCTAGCTAAACTAAGCTTTATAAGTAAAGGAGACATAAAATCCTTTACAGATAAGCAAATGCTGAGGGATTTTGTCACCAACAAGCCTGCCTTACAAGAGCTCCTGAAGGAAGCATTACATATGGAAAGGAAAAACTGATACCAGCCACTGCAAAAGCAAACCAAAAGATAAAGGCCATTGACACTATGAAGAAACTGCATCAACTAATGGGCAAAATAACCAGTTAGCATCATAATGACAGGATCAGTTTCACACATAACAATATTAACCTTAAATGTAAATGGGCTAAATGACCCAATTAAAAGCCAAAGACTTACAAACTGGATAAAGAGTCAAGACCCATTGGTGTGCTGTATTCAGGAGACTCATCTCATGTGCAAAGATACACATAGGCTTAAAAAGGAGGGATGGAGGAAGATTTGCCAAGCAAGCAAAAAAAAGGCAGGGGTTGCCATCTAGTCTTTTTTTTTTTTTTTTTTTTTTTTTTGGAGGACAGAGTCTAGCTCTGTCGACCGGCTGGAGTGCAGTGGCCCGGTTCAGCTCACTGCAAGCCTCTGGCTTTCAGGTTCACGCCATTCTCCTGCTCAGCCTCCCCGAGTAGCTGGGACCACAGGCGCCCACCACCTCGCCCGGCTAGTTTTATTTGTATTTTTAGTAGAGACGGGGTTTTACTGTGTTTAGCGCAGGATGGTCCTTCCAAATCTCCTGACCTCCTGATCCACGCCGTCTTGACGGCCTCCCAAAGTGCTGGGATTACAGGCTTGAGCCACCGTGCCCGGCCAAAATAGACTTTAAACTAACAAAGATCAAAAAAGACAAACAAGGGCATTATGTAGTGGTAAAGGGATCAATGCAACAAGAAAAGCTAACTATCCTAAATATATATGCACCAAATACAGGAGCACCCAGATTCATAAAGCAAGTTCTTAGAGACATACAAAGAGACTTAGACTCCCACACAATAATAGTGAGAGACTTTAACACCCCATTGTCAATATTAGACAGATCAATGAGACAGAAAATTAACAAGGATATTCAAAACTTGAACTCAGATCTGGACCAAGCAGACCTAATAGACATCTACAGAACTCTCCACCCCAATTCAACAGAATATACATTCTTCTCAGCACCACATAGCACTTATCCCACAATTACCAACATAATTGGAAGGAAAACACTTCTCCGCAAATGCAAAAGAATGGAAATCATAACAGACAGTCTCTCAGACCACAGTGCAATCGTATTATAACTCAGGATTAAAAAATTCACTCAAAATTGCACAATTACATGGTAACTGAACAACCTGCTCCTGAGTGACTACTGGGTAAATAATAAAATTAAGGCAAAAATAAATAAGTTCTTTGAAACCAACGAGAACAAAGACACAATGTGCCAGGATCTCTGGGACACAGCTAAAGCACTGTATAGAGGGAAATTTATAGCACTAAATGCCCTCAGGAGAAAGCAGGAAAGATCTAAAATCGACACCCTAACATCACAATTAAAAGAACTAGAGAAGCAAGAGCAAACAATTTCAAAGGTAGCAGAAGACAAGAAATAGCTAAGATCAGAGCAAAACTGAAGGAGATAGAGACACAAAAAACCCTTCAAAAAAATCAGTGAATCCAGGAGCTGGTTTTTTGAAAAGATTAACAAAATAGATAGATAATTAGCCAGACAAAGAATAAGAAAGAGAAGAATCAAATAGACGCAATAAAAAATGATGAAGAGGCGATCACCACGGATTCCACAGAAATACAAACTACCATCAGAGAATACTATAAACACCTCTACGCAAATAAACTAGAAACCTAGAAGAAATGGATAAATTCCTGGACACTTACACTCTCCCAAGACTAAACCAGGAAGAAGCTGAATCCCTGAATAGACTAATAACAAGTTCTGAAATTGAGGCAGTAATTAATAGCCTACCAACTAAAAAAAGACCCAGGACCAGATGGATTCATGGCCGAATTCTACCAGAGGTACAAAGAGGAGCTGGTACCATTCCTTCTGAAACCATTCCAAACAACAGAAAAAGAGGGACTCGCTAGTCCTACCAGGGGAGTGGTTCCAAGATGGCCAAATAGGAACAGCTCCAGGCTACAGCTCCCAGCATGAGCAACACAGAAGACAGGTAATTTCTGCATTTCCAGCTGAGGTATCAGGTTCATCTCACTGGGGCGTGTTGGACAGTGGGTGCAGCCCACCAAGTGAGAGCTGAAGCAGGGTGAGGCACCGCCTCACCTGGGATGTGCAAGGGATAAGGGAATTCCCTTTCCTAGCCAAGGGAAACTGTGACACACAGCACCTGGAAAATTGGGTCACTCTCACCCTAATACTGCACTTTTCCAAAGGTCTTAGCAAACAGCACACCAGGAGATTATATCCCGTGCCTGGCCCAGAGGGTCCCACGCCCACGGGGCTTCCCTCATTGCTAGCACAGCAGTCTGAGATCTAACTGCAAGGCGGCAGTGAGGCTGGGGGAGGGGTGCCTGCCATTGCTAAGGCTTGAGTAGGTAAACAAAGCAGCTGGGAAGCTTGAACTGGGTGGAGCCCACCGTAGCTCAAGGAGGCCTCCCTGCCTCTGTAGACTCCATCTCTGGGGATGGGGCATAGCCAAATAAAAGGCAGCAGAAACCTCTGCAGATTTAAATGTCCCTGTCTCAGTTTTGAAGAGAGTAGTGGTTCTCCCAGCATGGGGTCTGAGATCTGAGAATGGACAGACTGCCTCCTCAATTGGGTCCCTAACCTCCGAGTAGCCTAACTGGAAGGCAACCCCTAGTAGGGACAGACTGACACCTAACACAGCCGGGTACCCCTCTGAGACGAAGCTTCCAGAGGAATGATCAGGCAGCAGCATTTTCTGTTCAGCAATATTCACTCTTCTGCAGCCTGCATTGCTAATACCCAGGCAAACAGGGTCTGGAGCAGACCTCGAGCAAACTCCAACAGACCTGCAGCTGAGGGTCCTGACTGTTAGAAGGAAAACTAACAAACAGACAGGACAGCCACACCAAAACCCTATCTGTACGTCACCATCATCAAAGACCAAAGGTAGATAAAATCACAAAGATGGGAAAAAACAGAGCAGAAAAGCTAAAAATTCTAAAAATTAGAGTGCCTCTCTCCCTCCAAAGGAACACAGCTCCTCGCCAGCAACAGAACAAAGCTGGACGGAGAATGACTTTGACGAGTTGAGAGAAGAAGGCTTCAGACAATCAAACTTCTCCGAGCTAAAGGAGGAAGTCGAACCCATCACAAAGAAGCTAAAATCTTGGAAAAAGATTAGACAAATGGCTAACTAGAATAACCAATGTAGAGAAGTCCTCAAATGACCTGATAGAGCTGAAGACCATGGCAGGAGAACTACGTGACAAATGCACAAGCTTCAGTAACGGATTCGATCAACTGGAAGAAAGGGTATCAGCAATTGAAGATCAAATGAATGAAATGAAGAGAGAAGAGAAGTTTAGAGAAAAAAGACTAAAAAGAAACGAACAAAGCCTCCAAGAAATATAGGACTATGTGAAAAGACCAAATCTACTTCTGATGGGTGTATCTGAAAGTGACAGGCAGAATGGAACCAAGTTGGAAAACACTGTGCAGGATATTGTGCAGGAGAACTTCCCTAACCTAGCAAGGCAGGCCAACATTCAAATTCAGGAAATACAGAGAACGCCACAAAGATACTCCTCAAGAAGAGCAACTCCAAGACGCACAATTGTCAGATTCATCAAAGTTGAAATGAAGGAAAAAATCTTAAGGGCAGCCAGAGAGAAAGGTCGGGTTACCCACAAAGGAAAGCCCATCAGACTAACAGCAGATCTCTCAGCAGAAACTCTACAAGCCAGAAGAGAGTGGGGGCCAATATTCAACATTCTTAAAGAAAGGAATTTTCAACCCAGAATTTCATATCCAGCCAAACTAAGTTTCATAAGTGAAGGAGAAATAAAATCCTTTACAGACAAGCAAATGCTAAGAGATTTTGTCACCACCAGGCCTG
>NW_016805082.1:1131234-1148360 GCF_001698545.2 Rhinopithecus bieti | reverse complement strand
GACAGACTGGATTAAGAAAATGTGGCACATATACACCATGGAATACTATGCAGCCATAAAAAAAGATGAGTTTGCGTCCTTTGTAGGGACATGGATGCAGCTGGAAACCATCATTCTCAGCAAACTAGCACAGGAACAGAAAACCAAACACTGCATGTTCTCACTCATAGGTGGGAACTGAACAATGAGAACACTTGGACACAAGAAGAGGAACATCACACACCAGGGCCTGTCATGAGGTGGGGGGAGCGGGGAGGGATAGCATTAGGAGATATACCTAACGTAAACGACTAGTTAAGGGGTGCAGCAAACCAACATGGCACATGTATACATATGTAACAAACCTGCACGTTGTTCACATGTACCCTAGAACTTAATGTATAATAAAAAATAATAAATAAATCTAGTCCTACATCTTACAAAAAAAAAAAAAGAAAGAAAGAAAAAGAAAAAGAGGGACTCCTCCCTAGCTCATTTTATGAGGCCAGCATCATCCTGATACCAAAACCTGGCAGAGACACAACAAAAATAAAAGAAAATTACAGGCCAATATCCCTGATGAACATCAACGTAAAAACCCTCAATAAAATACTGGCAAACTGAATCCAGCAGCACATTAAAAGCTTATCTACCATGATCAAGTCAGCTTCCTCCCTGGGATGCAAGGCTGGTTCAACATAGGCAAATCAATAAGCATAATCCATCACATAAACAGAACTAATGACAAAAAACACATGATTATCTTAATAGATGCAGGAAAAACTTACAATAAAATTCAACACCCCTTCATGCTAAAAACAGTTAATCAGGTATTGATGGAACGTATCTCAAAATAATAAGAGCTATTTATGACAAACCCATAGCCAATATCATATTGAATGGGCAAAAGCTGGAAGCATTCCCTTTGAAAACCAGCACAAGACATGGATGCCCTCTCTCACCACTCCTATTCAACACAGTATTGGAAGTTCTGGCCAGGGCAATCAGGCAAGGGAAAGAAATAAAGGGTATTCAAATAGGAAGAGAGAAAGTCAAATTGTGTGTTTGCAGATGACATGATTGTACATTTAGAAAACTCCATCGTCTTAGCCCCAAAACTCCTTAAGCTGATAAGCAGCTTCAGCAAAGTCTCAGGATACAAAATCAATGTGAAAAAATCACAAGCTTTCCTATACACCAATAATAGACAAACAGAGAGCCAAATCATGAGTGAACTCCCATTCACGATTGCTACAAAGAGAATAAAATACCTAGGAATCCATCTTAGAAGAGATGTGAAGGACCTCTTCAAGGAGAACTACAAACCACTATTCAAGGAAATAAGAGAGGACACAAACAAATGGAAAAAAATATTCACGCTCATGGATAGGAAGAATCAATATCATGAAAATGGCCTAACTGCCCAAAGTAATTTATACATTCAATGCTATTCCCATCAAGGTACCACTGACTTTCTTCACAGAATTAGAAAATACTACTCTAAATTTCATATGAAACCAAAAAAGAGCCCAGATAGTCAAGAAAATCCTAAGCAAAAAAACAAAGCTGGAGGCATCACACTACCTGACTTCAAACTATACTACAAGGCTACAATAACCAAAACAGCATGGTAGTGGTACCAAAACAGATATATAGACCAATGGAACAGAACAGAGGCCTCAGAAATAACACCACACATCTACACCCATCTGATCTTTGACAAACCTGACAAAAAGAAGCAACAGGGAAAGGTTTCCCTATTTAATAAATGGTGTTGGGAAAACTGGCTATCCATACGCATAAAACTGAAACTGGACCCCTTCCTTACACCTTATACAAAAATTAACTCAAGAAGGATTAAAGATTTAAAAGTAAGAGCTAAAACCATAAAAAGCCTAGAAAGACATCTAGGCAATACCATTCAGGACATAGGCATGGGCAAAGATTTCATGACTGAAACACCAAAGCAATGCCAACAAAAGCCAAAATTGGCAAATGGGATCTAATTAAACTAAAGAGCTTCTGCACATCAGAAGAAACTATTATCAGAGTGAACAAGCAACCTACAGAATGGGAGAAAATTTTTGCGATCTATCCATCTAGCAAAGAGCTAATATCCACAATCTATAAGGAACTTAAACAAATTTACAAGAAAAAAACAACCCCATCAAAAAGTGGGTAAAGGAGACTGGGCACAGTGGCTCATGCCTATAATCCCAGCACTTTGGGAGGCCGAGATGGGGGGATCACTAGGTCAGGAGTTCAACCCCAGCCTGGCCAACATAGTGAAACCCTGTCTCTACTAAAAATACAAAAAAACTAGCTGGGCGTGGTGGCAGGCACCTGTAATTCTAGCTACTCGGGAGGCTGAGGCAGGAGAATCGTTTGAACCTGGGAGGAGGAGGTTGCAGCGAGCCTAGATGGCACCACTGCACACCAGCCCAGGTGACAGTGCAAGACTCCATCTCAAAAAAAAAAAGAAAAAAAAAATAATGGGCGAAGGATATGAATAGAAACTTTTCAAAAGAAGACATTTATGCAGCCAACAAACATGAAAACAGCTCATCATCACTCATTATTAGAGAAATGCAAATGAAAATCACAATGAGATACCATCTTGTGCCAGTTAGAATGGCGATCATTAAAAGTCTGGAAACAACAGATGCTGGCGAGGATGTGGAGAAATAGGAACACTTTTACACTGTTGGTGGGAGTGTAAATTAGTTCAACCATTGTGGAAGACAGCGTGGCAATTCCTCAATCATCTAGAACCAGAACTACCATTTGACACAGCAATCCCTTTACTGGGTATATATCTAAAGGATTATACGTCATTCTATAAAGACACATGCACACATATGTTTATTGCAGCACTATTCACAATAGCAGACTTGTTACCAACCCAAAACCCATCAATGTTAGACTGGATAAAGAAAATGTGGCATATATACACCATGGAATACTATACAGCCATAAAAAAGAATGAGTTCATGTCCTTTGCAGGGACATGGATGAAGCTGGAAACCATCATTNCACCACTGCACACCAGCCCAGGTGACAGTGCAAGACTCCATCTCAAAAAAAAAAAGAAAAAAAAAATAATGGGCGAAGGATATGAATAGAAACTTTTCAAAAGAAGACATTTATGCAGCCAACAAACATGAAAAACAGCTCATCATCACTCATTATTAGAGAAATGCAAATGAAAATCACAATGAGATACCATCTTGTGCCAGTTAGAATGGCGATCATTAAAAAGTCTGGAAACAACAGATGCTGGCGAGGATGTGGAGAAATAGGAACACTTTTACACTGTTGGTGGGAGTGTAAATTAGTTCAACCATTGTGGAAGACAGCGTGGCAATTCCTCAATCATCTAGAACCAGAACTACCATTTGACACAGCAATCCCTTTACTGGGTATATATCTAAAGGATTATACGTCATTCTATAAAGACACATGCACACATATGTTTATTGCAGCACTATTCACAATAGCAGACTTGTTACCAACCCAAAAACCCATCAATGTTAGACTGGATAAAGAAAATGTGGCATATATACACCATGGAATACTATACAGCCATAAAAAAGAATGAGTTCATGTCCTTTGCAGGGACATGGATGAAGCTGGAAACCATCATTCTCAGCAAACTAGCACAGGAACAGAAAACCAAACACCACACGTTCTCATTCATAAGTGGGAGCTGAACAATGAGAACATATGGACACAGGGTGGGGAACATCACACACTGGGGCCGGTTGGGGGTGGGGGCCTAGGGGAGGGATAGCATTAGGAGAAATACCTAATGTAGATGACAGGTCCATGGGTGCAGCAAACTGCCATGGCATGTGTACACCTATATAACAAACCTGCATGTTCTGTATATGTATCCCAGAACTTAAAGTATAATAAAAAATAAAAATAAAAACAAAACACAGACATCTAAGCCTCCGCCTCCAACAATTTTAATCTGGACAGTGGGGGTAATTGGCTGTTACACCTGCTTTTACCATGCTCTTCAGTTATTTTGGAGCCTGTCTAAAGTTGAGGACAGTCATTCCTTCCTGCCTTCAATCATTTGATATATATTATTGAGCTTCTGTTTAGAGCACACAAGAGTGAGTGAGGCAGACATGATCCCTGCCCTGCAGAGCTTTCATGCTGGACAGGGTGACAGACTAACCAGTGCTTTAAGTTCATAGAAAACTGAAAAGCCTCCTCAACCTGGAACTTCAGAAAATCCCTTCAGAATAATCAGGGAGAGGGAGGCTTAGGCCAAGCCAGTTGCAATCCTAAGGTGTAAGGATCATCTCCAGGCCAATGGAATCTCAATTTTCCAGTTCTCTACACATGAACCCTTCCAGCTCTCTACTAGTCTCCCATTGGTTTGGGGTTGTAATTTGAATTTTTTATTTTAATACATAGGGTTCTGATTTTTCCTTTCTGCTTTGCTGTCTCATTTGATCTCCATTTCAAATCTGCCTTAAGCCTGAGACTATCGTGGTATAATTTGAAAAGAATTCCACAGGGGGGTGGGAGGAAGGAAATAGTGAAATGGCTCTCAGTAAATTCCTAAGAAATGGAAACTTCAAAATTGAAATGGGCTCATTTCTCCTCCTGCAACTGTGTTCACTTCTATGGCTCTTCAATAGTCCTTATAATCCTATCCCTTTTCTTTCAGTTCTGAACAAACCAGGTAAAAAGACACACCACGAAACTTTATGAGGGCCCCATGAAGGTGGTCTCTAAGCTGATGACAGTACCTGGTTCAGTTTCTGAAGTCCTTCCTGTACCGAGTCTACCCCGAGACTTGGGTCTCTAGAGGCCACTTTGAAAGTGACCAACTGCCCCTTTTTCATGTGTATTTTAGTTATAGTGACCTCTAGTTCTCACCCAACATTAGGACAGAAAGAAACTGCAGAAGACCATTTCATTTGACTTCTTCATTTTGACAGATGTGGAAAGTGAGGCCAGAGAGATCAAGACCTTACTTTACTGGATATGTTTCCTCAAGAGCTGTGCGCAGTCAACTTCTTCTCAGCTAAGTATTAGTTTTCTCTTGACTTTAGAGTCTTCGGGTTATCTTATTCTTTTCTGTTAGTGTATAACCCATAAGCAGTAATGACACTTACAGTGACCCCAGGGTCATGGGAACCTGGCTGTACCTGGTTTCCTCCGTAACATCTGTAGTGCTCTTCTGGCCATTAGTTGGAAAGGACAGCCCCAAGGAGGGCAGCGGTGCAGGTGCAGGACACACTACGCTTGCTGCTTGCTATTCACTTATGGTACGTACACAGTCAGTCGCGGAGTGAAGGGAGGAACTTTTGTTCCACTTTTCAAGCTTTGCTGTTTCCACAACAAACAACATCAGGGAATTCTGTCTTTGCTGCTGCCACACTCACTCTCTCTCACCAAGTAGCCTTCCAAAAACACCTGGCTTTTCTTCCATATAGTCTCCTCATTTTAACGCTTTCTTCATCTTCTATGTGACTGCTATCACCTCCTTTCTGCAAAATCTCAAATTCCTGTATAGGTCTACTTTGAAAGCCATCTCCCTTTGGCTCATACCACGTCTTTCTCTTGCCTCAGCATTCCCTCGCTTTCTGTAGGAACTGAATCAAACATTTATCAATATATGTACATGTTATGCCTCTTCTTCCTCCCGCTTCTAATTTCTTTACCTTTCCAGAAGGTTCATATCTGAGCCTCATTTATTCCATCCATGTCATTCTGATTCCTAGTTACAGAAAAACAAACTGTTACCTAGCTGGAAGGGAGCTAAGAGATTAGCGGGCCCAACCCCCTCAGTTTACAAACGAGGAATCTGAGGCCCCAAAATAGTTCAGAACATATCAGGCTCAATTGTAGGCAGGTGATTGGTGAAAGCAGGACCAACATTCTGGTGTGTGTTGTGACTGTCACTCTGCCCCAGGCTTCTTTCTGCTCTACCATGACTGGACTTAGAATGAATGTCCCATTTATTTATTCATTGTTCATTCTCCTGCCTCAGCCTCCCTAGTAACTGGGACTACAGGTGCACACCACCATGCCCGGCTAATTTTTGTATTTTCAGTAGAGAAGGGGTTTCACCATGCTGGCCAGGCTGGTCTCGAACGAGTAGGAGTGATTTTTAACATTCATCTTTGTTTTCCAAGAGCCTATCTTGAGGCCTGGAAATGTTGAATGAATACTTTATTTTAGTTACAATATGTTGCAAAAATCTTTTTTCCAGTGTGTGGCGTTCCTTTTCAGTTTGAGTTTTAAAGTTCTCTGTATCTTCTATAAATTTTAATTGTTTCCTTTGAAAAAATTAGTATCTCTGAATTTTGTTTCGTGTGTACTTTTGTACCGTGTGTACTTTTGTGTATCGTGTGAGGTAGGGATACATTTTCTCTGCCATGTGGATAGGTATCATTCGTTAAATACCCAATCCATTTTCTACAGATTTGGAATGACACCTCTGTCACATACCAAGCTTCAATGTATATTTAGGGCTGTGGGTGGGCTCTGTTCACTTCATTTGTCTTCCGTCTATTCTGGTGAATAAATACCATGCTTATTTTATTATCTGCTTTTCTAGTGAGTCTGTCTGGTGAGATTAATTCTTCTTCATGCCTCTTCATCTACATAATTGTTTTAGATATTTTTAAATATGAAATTTAGATTAGCTGAACAAGTTATGTGGGGAAAAAAACTCTGTTGGTAATTTGACTGAAATTACATTAAATTTGTATATTAATTTGGGGAATATAGGCTTCTTTTAAGTTCTTTAAATTCTTTAAGTTTCTTTTAAAATAACTTAAAATATTTTCTCCCCAAATGCCTTGCATATCACTGTTAGAATTATTCCTAAGTACCTTATAGTTATTGTTGATACTGTTTTAAAACTTCTTTTAAAATTATATTTTCCATTTTAAAATTGTTGGCCTATTAGAACACTGATGAGTTTTGTGTATTGATTTTATATACAACTTTGTCTTATCAGAATTGCAGATACTCTCAGGCAGTTCGGGTGAACAATTATATCCTCTGCGAACAATGACAATTTTGTTTTATGCTTTCCAGTTTCCTCCCTCCCTCCTTTCTTTCCTTCTTTTGTGTTAGTGAAAAGGATAAGATCTCAGTGGAATGTGGTATTAAAGTCATGATATCAGGAATTACTACTTTATTCCTGACTTTAAAGAGAATATTTCTAACTATTTAGCATTAAGTAAGCTGGTGTTTGTAGGTTTTTGGCATATATGCTTTAGCAGATTGAAAGGTTGTGTTCTATTCTTATTTGCTAAGAATTTATAGTTTTTGTAACCATGCATGGATGCTGTATTTTATCAAATACTTCTGAGTGTGAGCATATGACTTTATGACTTTTCCCCTTTCATCTGTTAAGATTTTCTAATATTAAACCACTATTGCATTACAGAAATTAACCTACTCGATATGATTTATTTTCACATACATTGATGGATTTGATCACATTTTATTTGGAATTTTGTATTTATGAGTGACACGTTATGAGTAACATGAACTTACATATCTTTTTTTTTTGAGACAGAGTCTTGCTGTCTCACCCAGGCTGGTCACCGCCTGACCCAGTTCAAGTGATTACCCTGCCTCAGCTTCCTGAATAGCTGGGATTACAGGTGTGCACTGCTACACCCAGCTAATGTTTTGTATTTTTAGTAGGGATGGGGTTTTATCATGTTGGCCACGCTGGTCTCTAACTCCTGGCCTCAAGTGGTCTGCCTGCCTCAGGCTCCTAAAGTGTTGGGATTTCAGGTGTGAGCCACAGCACCCAGCCGAGCTTACATATCTTTTTGAATTATTGCTGTTTTTTGGAATCAAGGTTATATTAACTTCAAAAAACAGTTATATCTCCTTCCCACTTTTCTCCTCTCCAGAAATTTTATGTAAGATAGAGATTATTTCTAGCATATTGGAAAACTTTTGTGCATAAAATCTAATCACTGAATTAATTTTGACAACCATAGATTGATTCATATTCTCTGTCTTTTTTTGAGATCGTTTTTATCATCCTATTTCCCTAGGGAATTTTCCAATTTGGCTAAGATTTTCTTTTTAATTTGTTGGTTTAAAGTTTTCACAATGTATTCCTAAAATTTTTTAAATGTTTATTTTATTTGTAGTTTTTTTACATTTAAATCCTGATATTGCTTATATATTTACATTTTTGTAGCATCAATTTATGCTGACCTTTACTATAATTTTTTTCTCTCCTGTATATGCCTATGTGTGTGCAGCATCCTTCGCACCATTTCTAACTTTTTGTCTATTTAGCTTTTTAGTGTCTAGAATATCTTTCACTTAAATATATACATGTTAGGCTATGAATTTCCTTCTAAGTACTGCTTTATCAGCATCCTATAAGTTTTAAAATATGTTAGTTTTTATTATATAGTTTTAAATATTTCATAGTTTCAATCTTTCTTTCACCTTTGACATGAATGATTCAGAAGTACGTTTTAAATATTAAACAAATAATACCAGTTATGTTAAATTTTTAGAAATACTGATCAGATTCAGATTTTCATGACATCAATTCTTTGGATACTTGTTGGTATTTGCTCTATAGTATAAGGGTGGTCAATGTTTAGAAATATTTTATGTGTAATTAATAAGAAGGTATTTGTCTAATTATTAGATGCTATTTCTTACATGTCTAACTTGTTAATTGTGTTATCCTAAACTTCTCAAGTTGTAAAAATTTTTCTCTACTTGATCTGAGTACAGCTATGTTAAAATCTCCCACTGTGTCTGAGAATATCTCTATTAACCCTTGGAATTCTGTCATTTTAAAAAATGCATTTGAAACACATTATGATGAGCCAAATTGTGTTCTCCCCAAATTCATAAGTTGAAATCCTAATCCCCAGAACCTCAGAATGTGACTGTATTGGAAATAGGGCCTTTAAAGAGGTAATTAACTTAAAATAAGGTTAATTACATTTGGCTGAAAAATAGATACTAGGTAAATAAAATAAGATCATTAGGGTGAGCCTTAATATGACTGCTGTTTTCATAAAAAGAGGAAATTGGGATGCAGACACACACATAGAGGGAAGACCATGTGAATACACAGGGAAAAGAGCCATCTACAAGCCAAGGAGACAGGTCTCAAAGGAAACCAAACCTGCTGGTACCTTCATCTCAGACTTCTAACTTCAAGAACTGTGAGAAAACAAGTTCCTGTTGTTTAAGCCCCCCAGTCTGTAACATTTTGTTATGGAAGGCCTAGAAAACTAATACACACATGTTGTTAGACTCGTAGAAGCTCAGAATTGTTAGCCTTTATTTCTGAACAGTTCCTTTTTCATTCTTAAGGCCTTACCTCTTTCATCCCTTATTTTTTTTATGGAAAGTCCATTTTTTGCAATACTTATTTGTAAATATATATTACTATAGTGACATATTTATACAAGCCTATTTTAGTATTTACCTAATATTTTCAGCCAAATGTTAATTTTAATGTTTGTATCTTTATGATTCTGATGTGTTCATATATATAATATATATACAAGAATATAAATACATATAATATGTAAGTACAAAAAATATATATTTGGATTTTTGATATTATATATTCTTATTATTTATATGTATAATTGTTAAAATTCAAACTGACATAAATCTGCATTTAAATAAGCATATATTTTTCAGCCAGCTTTAAATTTAGTCTTCCTCTGGCCTTATGGCTCAGGTGGGTTTGTTAAAAAGATATATATAATATAATATATAATACACACACACAGGCGCATATATATATATACACACACAGGCATATATATATATACACACACAGGCATATATATATATATATATATATACACACACTAGGCATATATATATATACACACACAGGCATATATATATATATATATATATATACAGGCATAATAGGCATATATGGAAATTTAGGCAAATAATAGGCAAATAGGAAATTTGTCCATTAATACAAATTTAACCCTTTTACATTTATTGTGATTACAAATATATTTCAAGGTATTTCTCACAGTTTTGTCATATTTTTTGTGCATTTGCTTCTTTCCCTCTACCCTTTATCTGAGCTCTGTTAAACTGATCTAATTTTATCCACGTCTGGCCCCTAGAGTCTCTCTTTCACTGCAATGTGTACCTTGACACAAGACCTCCTTTTCTTTCTTAAATAGTGAATTGTGTGGACCAATGATGATAGTGTGTTCTTAACCAAGTATTATTACTAACCAAGTTATGTGCATAAAATAATATAAAATGTAACATGTAAACTATAAAATATAATAAACACCCATGAATTTACCATGTAGCCTAAGTAGATTGTGTCCACTGTGTGTTCCGCCCCTATTTCAATTTCTCTTCTTCCTTCCTACCCTCTTCCAGAGATTACTATCCTGAGTCTTATCATTCCTTTTCTTCAAAAAATGCATAAATGTATATTCCTAAGCATATAAATTTTGCTTTATTTGAGCTTTATTAAAATTATATCATACTCTTTATAGGCCAAATGAAAAGGGACTTGCCTTTTCATTCAACATATTTTTTTCTAAGATGTAAACATTTTGTAGTGCTTAACTGTAATTTAATTATTTTCACTGCTACATGTGAATATACTATTATCTTCTATCCACTCTCTTGCTAGTGGATAGTTGGACTGTTTTCGGTCTTGTCTGTTCTGCCTCTCATTCCTAAGGCCTCTGCTCTGGGCCATTACAATGCAGAAATACAGTACTGAAATTTTATAAAGGCCTGAGACCAGGGAAAGGAAAGAAAGTCAATGGAAGGTAAATTTCTTTTATCCAAGTGTCAAAGAAGTTGTGCGCATTACTTCCACTTACATTTGACTGGTTTGAGCTTAGTCATATTGCCATAACTAGCTGCAAGGGATGCTGGGAAGGGTGGTCACTGAGAGGCTATACACCCAAAAACTCTATTGATATGAAAGAAGTGTAGAAGGAATTATGAAAGAAAACTAACCACTCTCGTCTTCCTGACATCAAAGACTTTGCTCTTCGCATTTACATACTACAGTTTCTTGACTATACAGAGCATTGAATAACCTAGGAACTATGTGTATTGGCTGGTTGGTTGACCTGACATAGTTGCCAACAAATTGACTCAAGCTTTTGCAGAACATCTTAGAGAATTAACATAATTCTGTTTGTTCAAAACCTGTATACTGTTTTGCCCAGTGAATCCATTTTTGCTTTGATTTTGCTGTGAGGGTGTCAATCAACCCATGGGTCTTTTTCCAAATGGAAATGGAGGACGTCAAATCAGAAAGTGATCTGTCAAGACATTTTACCTAACCACAATTTCCATTTTGAAAAATTCTAGTCAGTCCCAAGGAACCTGTCCCCTCCCCATCCATATTCATAGAAAGATGGCAGTTTTAAAATATGAGGAATGAAATATATGATGAGGAAATTTAGGATATTTAGCTTGAAAAAGGAAAGACAGTGGGTGGGAGCATGACAGTTGTCTTCCAATGTCTGAACAGCTGTCAGGTTAAAAAAAAATCTGAACGTTTTCTGTGTATTTCTAGAGAGCAAATCTAGGCTTGATATGTGAAAGGGAAATGGATGCTCGTGAATCAGTGAATTTATTGTGAAGAAGTGAATTAGTCAGGGTAGGTCAACTTGCATAATAAACCTTTTAATTTCAGTATCCTGATGATAAATATATGTTTTATTTCTTGTTGTGGCAATAGTTCAGTGGGGTATTCCTGGCTAGGCTGCTGCTGCAACTCTCCTCCCGTGGAGTTGCAGGGACCCAGGCTCCTTCCCTTTAGTAGGCTGTATCCCCAAGGGCTCCAGAGTCCTCCAGGAGGAAGTGTAACTGCGGAGGATAACAGGTTTAATGGACGAGGCTTGGAAGTGATGTATATCAGTTCTAACCACATTCTACGGGCTAGAACTATGAGGTCAATCCAGTTGCAAGGGAGATTGCAAAATGTAGTTTAGCTGTGTGCTAAGGAATGAGAGGAAATCTGTTCATTCTGTTTCTACCCAATCTCTGCCATGAACTGTCCTTACAGACACCAAATACTGTTTTACTCTTCTTCCCACACATAGAATATACTTCCCTCTTTTCAAGGAAAATAGCCACAAGTCTAACCCAGACTTACTAGATCATGTCTAGCTCAAATCCAGTGTTTCTGAGTATTGCATAGACCTCTCTGTCAGATTTGGTTGATGCCTCTCGGGGTGTGAAAACCTATGAACTAAAAAGACAAGCTGTCTGCCCACTCGCAACACCCCAACATGCACACACACACACACCTAACAGACTGTGATGGAGCAGTGGCTGGATAACCTCAGTAGGTCATCCTATTTACAAAGAGAAGAACAGGGGACACATAGCAATCATTGTTCTGCAGTATTTGTAAAAGCATATTGGGCAGGCATTACAAAATCTCCCTATTAAGGCAGGGGAAGAGGGTGAGATGAAAGTTCTTTGATTAGACCTTGATTCTACTTTGGGAGAGACTCTCTTGTCCATTGTTCTCTATGGTCCTTGAATCCCACTCACTGTAAGGTTCTTCCATCTCCATTTGACTATATCTGAAGAGAGCATTTTGGAGTGTGCCTCTTTGGGGGCCAAACAACCTTAGTAGCTAATCCATGCTTATGTAAGTTTTGGGGCCCAAGGATTATTTTGATGCTTGAACAGTTAAAAATGTTTTAGGGCCGGGTGTGGTGGCTCACGCCTGTAATCCCAGCACTTTGGGAGGCGGAGGCAGGCGGATCATGAGGTTGAGACCATCCTGGCTACCACGGTGAAACTCCACCTCTACTAAAAAGAAAAAATTAGCCAGGTATGGTGGCGGGTGCCTGTAGTCCCAGCTACTCGGGAGGCTGAGGCAGGAGAATGGTGTGAACCCTGGAGGCAGAACTTGCAGTGAGCCAAGATCGCACCACTGCACTCCAGCCTGGGCCACAGAGCGAGACTCCGTCTCATAAATAAATAAATAAAAATATATGTTTTAGTATGGGGCTGTGGGTTTTTTTTTTTTTTTTTTTGGTAATACAACAGTCTTAAAATTTTTACTGGGATTCTGATCTGTTTGCTTCCAGTTAGTTCCACGTACAAGTAACTATACCTTAATCTCTTTCCCAAGCATAATTCTCAAATTTGATATGTTTCTTTGCTTCCTCACCAAGCTTATCGTTCCTTTGAAGCTAGCCAAGCTAATAGGTTTGGTGGGAAGGCCACACTCCTAATCTCATCTTTACTGAAAGGCTTTTTTTTTTTTTTTCTGAGCTCATCTCCTTCTTGTATATGTACCCAGTGCAGCCAATAGTAGCCAATACACCCTGACACTAAACTACTAGAATTATTTCTAACTCTTGCCCTAAAGTTACACACTCAGTGTCCGTGGGGCCTGCCTCCCACATTATTGTAGGCAATATTTTTACCAAATATTTTGCCATTGCAAATACCTTTCCCAGCAGTTTTTCTGCCCATCATCTTACTGCTAAGCCAATGTCACATATTTTAGTCCCTTTTTTTTTTGTTTGTTTTTGAGATGGTGGTACTGTATTTCAAGGCACCGAGTTTTGTGCACATCAAAGCACACTGGCTGCTCCAAGAGACAACCTTCAAATTCCTGTCCCTTAACACAGTGAAATCTATATCTCGCTCCTGTCATAGTCCATTCTGTATATTCCTAGTCAGGCAGTTCTTCTATGTGGTTTTCTTCCAAGCTCTGCCATTCTAATCCTCTCTGAATGCTCTGCATACAGCTGGCAGGTAAGAGCAGAGGATGCAGTGGAGGAAATGTTGAGGGGAGCTTAGTGTCCATGCCTACAAGTGGGATACATTCTAGAACTTACTCACATGCCACTTCTAATTGATGGAAACATGGGAAATGTCATCTAGCTGTGTTTGCAGGAAGGGGAAATAGGTTTGCTGAGCAGTTAGCCAGTCTCTGCCAAATCAAGGATGCTTTCTTAACAATTACAGCTATCCGAAAATGAGAGCATGCTGTCACTGAAACCTCTCAGGACCCAACAACTGTCCATTTGGTATCCATCTTGGATTGGGTAGAAAGTTAGATTAAATTATCTTTGAGGTCCCTTCCGGCTTCATTATCAGAGAAGACTGAAAGTCAACTAATAGCCACATGGAGAAAAGATAATTGACACGTTCATAGAAATTGATCCTGTTTACCTTTTTTTTTTTTTTTTTTTTTTTTTTTTTTTAATACAGGGTGTTGTCTGCTGCCCAAGTTGGAGTGCAGTGGCATGAAATGGCTCACTGCAGCCTTGACCTCCTTGGCTCAATCTGTCCTCCCACCTCAGCCTCCTGAGTAGCTGGGACTATAGGAGTACACCTCCATGCCTGACTAATTTTGTTTATGTTTTGTAGAAGCCAGGGTCTTACCATATTGCTCAGGGTCTCGCCGTGTGGAACCCCTGGGCTCAAGCAACCCTCCCACCTCGGCCTCTCAGAGTGTTTGGATTACAGGCATGAGCCACTGCACCCAGCATATTCTTTTTTTAATGGAGCTTTTACTACACTATGGTTTTACTTTATTTTCCCTCAGCTTTATTAAGGTGTAATTGATAAGTAAAAATTGTATTTATTTAGGTGTACAACTTGATGTTTTAAGATATATATATTTATACATACATCGTGAAATAATTAAGTCAAGCTAATTAACATATCCATCACCTCACATACTTTAGCGTTTTTTGTGGTGAGAACATTTAAGATCTACTCTGTTAGCAATTTTCAAGTATTTCAATTATTATTAATCATAGTCAGCATATTGTACAATAGATCTCCAGAACGTATTCATCCTGTCTAACTGACACTTTGTACCTTTGACCAACATCTCTTCATCTCCCCGCTCCCACCTCCCAGCCCTTAGCAAACACCATTCTGCCCTCTACTTCTGTGTGTTCAACTTTTTAGATCCCACATATGAATGAGAAAGTGCATTACATGTGTCTCTGTGCCTGGCTTATTTCATGTAGCAAAAATAGCCTCCAAGTTCATTCATGTTGTAAATTACAGAATTTCTTTCTTTTTAAAAGCTGAATTGTATTTCATTGTATACATACATACCACATATTGTTTAGCCATTTATCCTTCAGTAGACACTTAGGTTGATTCCATATCTTGGCTGTTATGAACAATGCTGCAATGAACATGGGAGTTCAGATATCTCTTTGACATACGGATTGGATTTCCTTTGGATATCTATACCCAAAAGTGGGATTACTGGGTCATATGGTAATTCTATTTTTAAGTTTTCGAGGCACCACCATGCTATTTTCCATAATTGCTGTATTAATTTGCATTCCCACCAACAGTGTGCAAGGGTTCCCTTTTTGCCCCATCCTCACCAATACTTATCTTTCATCTTTTTGATAATAGACATTTTAACAGGTATTTTATTGTGGTTTAATTTGCCTTTCCCTGATCATTGTGATTTTTTCATATACCTGTTGGCCATTTGTATGTCTCCTTTAGAAAAATGTCTTTTCAGTTCCTTTGCCCATTATTTAATTGTATTATTTGTTTTGTTGGTATTGAGTTGTTTGAGTTCCTTATATATTTTGGGTATTAACCTCTTATTAGATGTATGGTTTGCCAATATTTTTTTGCCACACTATAAGTTGTCTGCTCACTCTGTTGTTTCCTTTGCTGTGTACAAGTTTTAAGTTTCATACAGTCCCATTTATCTATTTTTGCTTTTGTTGTCTGTGCTTTTGGGGTTATATCCAAAAAAATCATAGTGCAAACCAATGTCAAGAAGCTTTTCCCCTATGTTTTCTTCTAGTAGTTTTGCAGTTTCAGGTCTTATATTTAAGGCTTTAATCTATCTTATTTTTTATGTGCTGTGAGAAAGGGTTCAATATCATATTTCTGCACGTGGATATGCAGTTTTCCTACACAACTTATTGAGGAAATTGTCTTTTTCCCATTGTGTGTTCTTTGGTGCCTTTGCCAAAGATCAATTGACCATAAACATGTGGATTTATTTATAGGCTCTCTGATCTATTCCATTGGTGTAGATGCCTCTTTTTATGTCAGTACCATACTGTTTTGATTATTGTATTTCTGTAGTAATTTGTGAAATCACATAGTATGATGCTTCCAGCTTTGTTCTTTTTGCTCAAGATTATTTTGGCTATTTGGGGTATTTTGTCATTCCATATGAATTTTAGGATTTTAAAATTTCTATATAAAATGTCATTGGAATTTTGATAGGGATTGTATGAATATGTAGATAGCTTTGGGTAGTATGGATATTTTTATAATATTCTTCTAATCCATGATCATGGGATATCTTTCCGGGTATTTTTGTCTTCTTCCATTTTTTTAAATTAATGTTTTATATTTTCAGTGTACATATCTTTCACATCCATAAACTTATTCCCAAGTAATTTGGTGTTTTTTTGGGATGCTATTGTAAATGGAATTGTTTTCTTGATTTCTTTGTCAGATAGCTTATTGTTAGTATATAGAAACTCTACTGGCTTCTTTGCATTAATTTTGTATCCTGCAACTTTATTAAATTTGTTTGTTTTATTCTTAAGATCTTCTATTCATAAGGTCAATTAGTTACCTAAGTTAGGCTCTCACTGTGATTAGAGGCAATAACAAATGTTTGGTGAGCTCTTTGAATGCAGACAAACTTGAGAAAATGTGAGTGCACTTTCGTTTATTATTATCTATAATTAGGCTAAGATATTTACTTAAGTGATTAATTGCCTCTGGGAATGAAAGTATAAACTAAAGCACAGTGAATATATTTGCTAATTGCCAGCCTTTGCTGAATCTTTAGCCGTTGTATTACTATTATCTTTATGAGTGGAACCTGCCTTAATATAGCAGTCTTTATATTAACCTGTAATTACAAAATGTCAGGGGTCTCACAAATCGAAAGATCATCTTTCACCACCTAAAGATCCAAAGGGCTTCTCTTATTTAAGGGAAGCTTTTATCATTACGGTCTTCACCCTTACTTCTCTTTAGTAAACTTCCTTTTGCATGGAAAAAGTTGGCTATTAAAGACTCAGTCAGCCATAAAGAGTGCAAGAAATTACTGAAAACAGAAATGGAAATAGTTATTACAATTTGTATAGTGTTTTACACTATATATTTTATATAAATTATATATT
>NW_016805082.1:1122960-1130889 GCF_001698545.2 Rhinopithecus bieti | reverse complement strand
TATTATATCATTTGTATGTGTTACATAATTTATATAGTGTATATATTTTAGAATATCATAAAGTATTAATATAATATGTATATGTAATTAATATATAAAGATATATATTTTTATATAAATAATTATAACATATAACATACATCTACATTATATCTAATACATCTAAATTATGAAGCATAGTAATTCTTTCAGTCATCCAGCAGATATTTATTAAACTTCTAGTTGTGCCAGCCATACAGTACATGAGACACTACAGCTTAACATGAGTAAGACATATCTCTTTTCTCAAGGAGTTCTTGGTCCGGTAAAAGGATAGAAGTATGTAAAAAAAATGTGTTAGATATCACTACACAGTAGAATAGGGCATGAAGAACAAAGTGCTGATGTCTAACTAGGGGATCCCAAGGTTGGGGTCAGAACAGGTTTATAGAAAGGGTAGTGGTTGAGCAGAGTCACTTGTCTAATTGCAACAATATCTCTCAGAGGCAAATGTTATTCCAACCATTCACATGAAGAAACTGAGGCTCAGGAAGCTGAGTGACTCATCCTTGCAGAGTTAGACATGGAACTTCCCCCAACCCCCTAGACCCTACCTCTCTGTCTTTCTGCTCTACTACACTGATACCATGTATAAACCTTACACAGGTTGCTCAATTACAGGTACACAGCAGAGTTACAGAACCCAATTTGAGAGTTTAGTTGATAAAGCTGATCTCTGCTTTTAGTTTCCCCTCATCACCATGTTAGTTAAGTTTCTTTCTCAGGACAAAGCAAATTAAGTTCTCTTTTGAGAAGCAGACTCTTTTTTGGCTGGCAATACTCATCTAGGCTACCCCCTACCCCCACAAATGGCTCCTTGGCTCCTTCTCCTCTCCTTCTTCAGTGTTTTCATTCCAGGAACTCAGTTGGGGTTCCACCTTCCTGGTGAAGTTCTCCCCCAGACCCCTGTTCCTAAGAGCCAACTCTTGCTCCCACCTTCTTAGCACACCTTGAAATGATTTTGAATTGTTCTTCACTGGGTAACTCTTACCCTGTTCCCCCACCCCTCCCAGGCTGTTGGACCCTCAGGGAGGGACTACCTTATTGGGTTCCCTACTCTCCAGTGCCCAGTCCAGGGCTGAGTCCATACACAGGACTCAAAGTAATACTTAAGGGGTGACAGCTTTATCCAGGAGACATAAAGAGCAATTTCCTTTTTTTCTGATGCTTTATAGTTTCCTTACTGAACAAAAAAATAAAGTGGCAGCCTACAGTGGGCTCCTCAATTGTGTGTGTGTGTGTGCGCACGTGTGCGCGCACATACACACGTAAATCTTATTGATTGCGAAATACGAAAGTCTAGAAGGTGGTTCCTAAGTCTGCGGGACATAAGAACTATTTGGGGCAATCAAAATACAGATTCATGGGCCATATCCTTCCAACTAAGGAAGTGGGAGATCCCAAGAACCCAGAGTATCTATGTTTTTAACAAATGCCTGCTGATTATTCTGATGATGGACTGCATTTAAATTACACTTCAAACAATCAGGAACATTTGGGGTAGATAACAACTGCGGGGAGATAGTGGCATAAAGAGGCTCTGTGAGCATGAACATTGTGAGCAAAATGGAGAAATGGAAATGGAGAAACAAGCTTTAGGAATGGTGGGTGAACCTAATGGGATAAACAACTCATAAAAGGGAGTCAAGGGGGTTCCAGTCAGGAAGGTAGATGGTGGCTAAATTGTGGCAAATTTCAACCTTGTGCTGAGAATAGTAGACCTGCCAGCAGGAGATGGGACAAAAGAAAGATAATTACTTAAATCCTAATATGCAACAGTTATTGTCTTTGGGCAGAACAAATACTGTCCCACTTCAATAGGTATTATTTAGAATGATGTAGATGCTGCTTGGATTAGTAAGATATGACTTAACACAAAAGATTTCCTGAGTTATAAGTAGCTTTTGGTTATTTTCATAACCAAAAGTACAATTTCTATCATGATCATAAAAGTTCAATTTCTCTTATGTGGGAGGCTCTGAATGCTTTTAACCAAAAGGTTGAGAAACACTCTTGGAAGCAGAGGGAGTCCCTGAGCAGGAGAATAATAGGTCCTTGGGGTGGCCCGAGGAAGGGCGCTGTGGAAGGTGCAGACACCAGAGATGAGGCTGTTCAAATAGCACCAGAATGAGGTAATGAGGACCTGGGTGGAGGTGAAAAACAGCGGGTTTGGTGTCAGCATCATATTTTGTGGTCTGCCTGAGTCAGTTGCTCCCTGCTCTCCTTTGTCACATGTCTGCCCTTTAAAGACCTGTCCAAGCCCCCATGTCTGGGTTGAGTTGTATGCCCCAGATGCAGGGGCTGTGCCTCCTGCTTCTTTTTCCCAGAGTCCTGGTGGAGCAAGTGGTAAGAAGGGATTTGATGGATGTATCTTGCTAATAATGATCTTTCCACATACCTCTACTGGCTTGAAAAGACTTCTGAATCCGGAGATCTTTTTTCTCTGGACAAAATTATAGTCCTGAATGAATGATGGCAGAAAATTGGCAAAGGACAGCCTACTAATAACTCTGAGAGAGATCAGATTTAAAGAGGCAGCAATCCTTTAATCCCAGGTGATACTGCTTCCGCTACAAACCCTGGAGTCCACATCACCACACAGATGAGCCCTGGCTGCAGTCCTCAGCCACCCAATCCCCAGAAGGAGCAGAGAACATCAGCTATTCCAAATGTGGGCATGATGGTCTGGCTACTGGGGGTCAGGTGGGGCTGGTTACTGTAATTTTAGCCACAGCCGGCCTCTGTCTTTTCTGGGAGCAATTGGTGTGACCAAGATGCAGAGAACCCTAATCCTATATTGGCACAGAGGCAGCCTGACATTCGCCAGGGCTCTCCTACCCAGGCTGGGTAGGGCTCTCCTACCCAGCCTGACATTCGCCAGGGCTCTCCTACCCCCAGAAACAGTTGGGGGTAATTCTAATGATTTCTTGTTTGGTTGGCTAAAACTTAGTCTCAGTAGAGATCTATACCAAATGGAAGTTGAGATGTAATTTTCTACCCAGAAAAAACACTGAAGAAGGAGAGGAGAAGGAGCCAAGGAGCCATTTGTGGGGGTAGGGGGTAGCCTAGATGAGTTCCTCTGCTTTATAAATAGAGGAACGAGTATGCAATATTGCAGCAAGGGTCATTCAGTTATATTGCATGGTGACGGAGTGATGGAATTTCCAGGAGGGAGGGGCACTCCTGGCACCACATCTAGCCTTCCTGTCTCAGGCAAGACTGCTTTGCGGGGTACTTTGGCTTCTTTTCATATCCCTCACATTTCCATTTAAGCAGAGAAAAGTAAATCTGAATGGAGGTTTTACTGATCTTCAGAGTTCAGATATTTGGGGCAACTAAAATTGTGCATTTCTGTATATACATACGGGTGGATTAAATTATAAATGTACACTATGGGTGACAGTGGCTAAAAATTCGACACGTTTAAACTTCTTACATTTTGGTAATTTCCCATATTATGAAATCTGTCCTCCCAAGGTCAATAAAAGTTCAATTTCTTGAACTTGCACAACTGCAGACCTCATGCACAACTGCAGAAAATGCACAACTGCAGACCTCATAGAGCTAGGTACAGTCAAGTTATCCAGATTCTGGCAATCAGACACACCCTCCTGAGACCTGGATTTGGAAACAAGCAATATGACGAAATAGCTTCATGTGAGTGATCTCAAGTCTTCAAGCAGGTGTGGTGGCAGAAGTCTCCAGATCTTTGGGAGTGGCAGAGGTGGAGTTTCTCGTACCCAGTAAACTGTTATGAGACCACGTAGTAGGACATTGTTTCTGGCTGTTTACCTTCAGGGTTTGGCTCTTCTGGCCTCCAGGAGATTCTAGGAGTTACTTAATATTCTTAAATCATTTTTTTTTTTTTTTTTTGCTTAAATTGTCAGAATAGATTCTGCTGATTGCATCTAAAGACCCTGACAGATGTACTGATTTATACTTAGAATGGTTACTAGCAACAGATCCCCAATAAAATGGGGATTTGGTGGCTGGTTATCTGACATGGTTGGGTTTGAAGGCAAGGTCATGTTTAGTTAGTTAGTATTAAAGTATGGGATTCTGGCAGCCCATGACAGAGAGTGATGAAATAATTACTTACATTATCACCTGATCTACCTACTCAAGGCTTTGGTGGAATGCAAGTAGTACTGACTGAACTTGCTGCTTTTAACTCAGTTGGGGGCTTTAAAGAAAGAAAATGATAAATCAGAAGTTAAAATTTTAAGTTTATTAGACTATCCTACAAACAGATAGTTTCTATGCTATCTTTTGCAGCCATAGGGCTGATGTAGCTGCAAGTCAAACTCACAGTGGGATGCTGAATTAGGAAATAGGTTGAATTCATAGCCTTAAGAGGATTCTTATGTGGAAGTTAGGGTACTGACTGAGAAAGAGTGAAACATGGAGAATCAGTATGGGAACTTTTTTTTTTTTTTTTTTTTTGAGACAGAGTCTTGCACTGTCATCCAGGCTGGAATGCAGTGGTGCAATCTTGGCTCACTGAAACCTCTGCCTCCCGGGTTCAAGCGATTCTCTTGCCTCAGCCTCCCGAGTAGCTGGGATTACAGGCACGTGCCACCACACCCGGCTAATTTTGTATTTTAGTAGAGACAAGGTTTCACAATGTTGGCTAGGATGGTCTCGATCTCTTGACCTCATGATCTGCCCGCCTCAGTCTCCCAAAGTGCTGGGATTACAGGCGTGAGCCACCGATGCCTGGCCAGTATGGGGACATTTAAGAGCATGTCAATTTCCAAAGTCTCAGCAGGAGAAACCCTTTCTTCCTTCTTTATTAAGACTTTTCCTGCCCTGATTAATATCTGAAATTACCTTGCTAAAGGATGTTATCTTAGTAGTAGAAATTAATATTTTCCTCATATACTGTTACCCACGTCTCATTACCTCATACCTGTAACTAAAGTCAAATTGCCAGATATGGCCAAAGAGGCAATTACAATGTCATTCTGGCAAAGTGAAGCAAAAATAACAAGATTTTGCTAAATTATATAGTCAGAAACTTGGAAATATGCATTTTAATAAATGATAGGCTATATGAAAGTGGATCTAAACAATTTTAGATTGGGTCAAATTCATTATTATGAGTTCACTTAGTGAAGATTTTGGATCTCCACTAGTGTGCTAGCTCAAACAGTTGGGGGTAATTCTAATGATTTCTTGTTTGGTTGGCTAAAACTTAGTCTCAGTAGAGATCTATACCAAATGGAAGTTGAGATGCTAGACAGTGTTAGAGAAAATGTAGAGATGAAGAAATCCCAAGACTTTAGAAAGAAAAAGAATGTTGGAGTGAATTTAATATGTGATCTATTCACACAACCAATAAATATGTCCTTGAGACAGCCCAAAATATACTTCATTTTCCACAGCCCTAAGATATAACATTAGTGAAGGGAGCACCAATGGATTGGTGTTGTATTGTAGCAGCTATTTTCTGTGGACTGGGGATACATGTGGAAGATGTTACCATTGAAATCATCTCTCTGATTGAATAAGGTATTATGGTAGCAGAGGTCAAGTAGCAGAAGTTATCCAACAGAAGCAAGGTTGGCATGTGTATCAGTCAAGGATCATTGGCAGATAACAAGGACACTGATGTCTGGTCAAGATGGAATAGCAAGGACTAGATTTATCCTCTCACCTAAAATATCAACAAAATAAAACAATATAAGAAACAGTGGTTTTAAAAATGAAAATCTGGTAATAAAGAGATGTATTCTCCAAGAGATGAGAAACAAATGAGGGGCCCCTATGATTGTACCAACTTACAGTCTAGACAGAGTTTCTGGGGAACTCTCACTTGGTTCAGGGAGGGGGATCCCAGGCAGTATTTGGTGACATCCCTAAGTTGAGGAGACAAGGATAGAGGTGTAGAGAGAACATGAAAATTCAAGTTTGTAGAGCAAACGACCAAGAAGAAAGAGCTGCATGGAGTGAAAGAGCTCTGCAAATCTTCAAAGGATCCCTCTTGAGTCCTCACCAGAGAAAATATTAGTAAATGCATGTGAGGAAGCTACCCAAGGAGAGGGAAAGAACTACATTAAAGGATTAGAGTGAACAATGTTTGGAGCTCATACAAGGCTGACAATAGCTCCTATTCTCATCTTCCAGAGTATAAAATTTCATCATTCATGAAACATCGGACAGAATATTCAGAAGGGCTTTGCTTCAACAGTGGAGAAAATTCAGTCTTAGATTGAATGCTGCTCTGATGTCATCAAACTAAATTTAAAATCAAGACTTGAAAGAATAAGAATGTTTACAAGCAATTTAACTGAATTCCAGAACAAAGCCCAGAATATTTATTGGACTATAAAAATGTTCAGCACCAAATAAAGTAAAATATACAACATCTAACATACAGTCAAAACTTACCCAACATACACATGAGCAGTAAAATATGACTTGTGATATGAAAAAAAAAATCGATTAAATGGGAGGGCTTCCAAGATGGCAGAATAGGAACAGCTCCAGTCTGCAGCTCCCAGCAAGATCGATGCAGAAGACAGGTGATTTCTGCATTTCCAACTGAGGTACCTGGTTCATCTCATTGGCACTGATTGGACAGTGGGTGCAACCCACAGAGGGCAAGCTGAAGCAGGGGGGTGGTGTCACCTCACCTGGGAAGCACAAGGGGTCAGGGTATTTCCCTTTCCTAGTCACAGGAAGCCATGACAGACTGTACCTGGAGAAACAATACACTGCTGACCAAATACTGCACTTTTCCCATAGTCTTAGCAACGGGCAGACCAGGAGATACCCTCCCGTGCCTAGCTTGGTGGGTCCCACACCCACAGACCCTTGCTCACTGCTAGCGCAGCAGTCTGAGATCAACCTGTGAGGCTGAGCCTGGCGGGGGAGAGGGGCGTCCACCATTGCTGAGGCTTGAATAGCTCAGCCTTGAGTAGCTCACAGTGTAAACAAAGGGGCCGGGAAGCACAAACTAGGCAGAGCCCACTGCAACTCAGCAAGGCCTACTGCCTCTATAGATTCCTCCTCTTGGGGCAGGGCATAGTAGAACAAAAGGCAGCAGACAGCTTCTGCAGACTTAAACATCCCTGTCTGACAGCTCTGAAGAGAGCAGTGGTTCTCTCAGCATGGCATTCAAGCTCTGAGAATGGACAGACTGCCTCCTCAAGTGGGTCCCTGACCCCCATGTAGCCTGACTTGGAAACACCTCCCAGTAGGGGCCGACAGACACCACAAACAGGCAGGCGCTCCTCTGGGACAAAACTTCCAGAGGAAGGATCAGACAGCAGTATTTGCTGTTCTGCAGCCTCTGCTGGTGATACCCAGGCAAACATGGTCTGGAGTGGACCTCCAGCAAACTTCAACAGACCTGCAGCTGAGGGGTCTGACTGTTAGAAGGAAAACTAACAAACAGAAAGGAATAGCATCAACATCAACAAAAAGATCATCCACACCAAAACCCCATCTGTAGGTCACCAACATCAAAGACCAAAGGTAGATAAAACCACAAAGATGGGGAGAAACCAGAACAGAAAAGTGGAAAACTTCGAAAACCAGAGCACCTCTTCTCTTCTAAAGGATCTCAGCTTCTTGCCAGCAAGGGAACAAAACTGGATGAAGAATGAGTTTGATAAGTTGACAGAAGTAGGCTTCAGAAGGCTGGTAACAACAAACTTCTCCGAGCTAAAGGAACATGTTCTAACCCATCGCAAGGAAGCAAAAAACCTTGAGGAAAGGTTAGACGAATGGCTAACTAGAATAAACAGTGTAGAGAAGACCTTAAATGACCTGATGGAGCTGAAAACCATGGCACGAGAACTTCGTGACGCATGCACAAGCTTCAATAGCTGATTCAATCAAGTGGAAGAAAGGATATCAGTGATTGAAGATCAAATTAATGAAATA
>NW_016805082.1:1110584-1120811 GCF_001698545.2 Rhinopithecus bieti | reverse complement strand
TGGAGTGCTGTGGCTGGATCTCAGCTCACTGCAAGCTCCGCCTCCCGGGTTCACGCCATTCTCCTGCCTCAGCCTCCCAAGTAGCTGGGACTACAGGCGACCGCCACCTCGCCCGGCTAGTTTTTTGTATTTTTTAGTAGAGACGGGGTTTCACCATGTTAGCCAGGATGGTCTCGATTTCCTGACCTTGTGATCCGCCCATCTCGGCCTCCCAAAGTGCTGGGATTACAGGCTTGAGCCACCACGCCCGGCCAATGATATATTATTAATAGACTAAGTAGATTTCAAGCAAGAATATTAGCAGGGATAAAGAGGGTTTGCTCATAATTATAAAACAAGGCATTCATTAGGGGACATGACAATCCCCAATGTTCATGCATTTAATATAACATAGCATTGACATATATGAAACAAAAACTGATAGAAAAATAGACAAATACACAGTTACAGTTAGTGGTTTTAACATTCCTATTTCAATAACTGATAGAGCATATAGACAGAAAATCACTGAGAATACAGAAAACTTTAACAACACTAGCATCCTGACATATTGGCATTTATAGAGCCCTCAGCACATTACACATTATTTTTAAGGATGTACAAAACATTTACCAAGATAAGGCATATTCTAGGCCATAAAAGAAGTCACAGTATATTTAATTCAAATCCAAGTATGTTGTCTTTCCACAATAGAATTAAATTAGATATCAATAGCCAAAAGACCTAGGATAATTTCTAAATATTTGCAAACTAAATAACATACAAGTAAATAACTCATGAGTGAAAAAAGAGACTACAGAGGAAACTGGAAAATATTTTAAACTAAATAAAATGAAAATACAACATACTGAATTTTGTGAGATGCAGCTAAAGCAATAGATAAAGGGAAATTTATAGCACTAATGCCTATGTTAGAAAATATTAAATGATAAATAACAGAAATCATCTATTTTAATCAGAAAGAGATTAAATACAGGGAGTGAGTGCTTATGAAAATCCTTGGAAGGGCTGAAGAAACAAATTTTAGGACAACACTACTAAACTTGCCAGTCAGAGAAGGAAGCTTCCTGCTTACCTTTTCAAGAAGCAGGAAAATTGGGAACCAGGAACCCACCACTATAAATCATGGCTCTAGAAATACACCATTTTATCCACCATCCACAGCACAGAAAGCCACCATTATGCAATAGCTAATTCCATAATCAAATGATGCTTCCTAAATCCAAATAGCAAAACATATATGCTCCCCTAATTCTGCCTTTTAACAATAAGGCTAAGGATTGGATAGTAGGAATCCTGCCAACTCTGACCAAAGAACAGAAAAAACACAAAACAAGAAAAACAAAGCACTTACACACATACATACCCCCAACTTCAACACAACCAAGACCAGCTGGGAGAATTAACTGAGATAACTAACAACAGCATGGCCTCTACCTCCATTCTGCCTTCCAATTCCTACGTAGGAGCATGAGATTGGTGAATCCTAAATTACATCCTGAGTCATAACTGCAAAGGCATCCGAGACATGTTTTTAGTTTTCTAGACTCTGTTGTACAAGAAGAAGGGTATAATGGATAGCCATTTCTTATCTTGGCAGCCAGCATTTTAAAATATCCTTCCTGTATTTTTTCAGATCTCCTACATTTTAAGACTACTCTTCCAAGGTAGAAGTCAATTAAGTTTGCAGTCATGTGATGTAGGTTCTATCCATCAGATCCTTGCTGTTAGGACTTGAATTAAGAAGTGAGCTATGTGAGGAGGTGGCCAGATATGGGGGAATAAGTAACTGGTAGGCATTTTAGTGGCAAGTGGCTGTTTCATCAGAGGTGGTGCTGGTAGTATCTCTGGAATCTGGCTCCAGGCATTACAGGTGCCAAACAGCATTCGTAGAAATATTTCTGGTGGAGAAGCTCTTGAGTGTGGTTGCTACTCAGCTTCAGAATATGTCTCTCTGGCTTTTCTGGAAATTCTGTGCCCTATCTACCATCCTTTAACAAATTCGTAACATTCCTTTTTTTAATAAACTAGTCAGGGTGGATCCTGTTTGCAAACACAAACCCTAACTGATACAACAAATCCTCAGGTCTGCATTTTAAGCAAGTTCCTTAGTGGAAGTCTAGTTTCCTTCACAATAAAAAGAAAAAACAAAAGAAGAGACAGATCCTCAGAAAACAAATGTACAGTAGGAGTCAGGTAATAAGGAGTTTTCAGAGTATGTTTTGGGTTCAGTAGATACTTAATGTAAATTTTCAGGCCACCTACATAAATTGGGCTTTCAGTGAAATCATTCAGTGTAATGCCACTGAAACTCTGTAAGATCCTCTAGCATCAGAGAGGTATGGGGTATAATTCTTTTGTCAGATATATGCATCCTGGAAACATTTTCTTCTCATCTGTAGTTTGCTACAGTCTGTAGCAATCTAGTCTGTAGCTTTTCTAAATGGTATCTTTATTGGGTAGAAGTTTTAATTTTGATGAAGTCTAATTTATCAAATATTTCTTTTACAGTTATTGCTTTCTGAGTCTTGTTGATGAAATCTTTACCTACCTACCACCTTTTGGTTACAAAGATATTCTTTCTGTTTTCTCTTAAAGAAATTTCATGTTGGAAGAAAATAATAATAGGTACCATTTAAATAAGCACCAATCATATGCCAGATGTGTTATCTACATGATACTGAATGGCTACAGCAACACTAGCCATTTTATTATATTCCCATTTTACAGATGAGGAAACATTCTCGGTTAAGTTAAATAGCTTGCTAAGATCAGCAATCCACCACTGTCCGCCACATCAGCCGTATTGGGCAGTTAAGATTTGAATTCAGATATGCCTAGCCAAAAAGTCTATGGTTTCTCCACTATGTTACACTTTCTCTCTTCCCATTCCCCACCAAGATGAAGACGAAGAGATGCAAAAAGATTCTGGAGTCAGGAAAATTTCTAAAGAACACATCAAGCCTGGAACTAAATGTAAACCTGAGTTAAATTTTCTGTTTTTGTTTTTTAGCTTGACTAGTACATATTTTTGTGTGAAGTGTTGAAAGAAAAAGTTCAGAGGTGCCACACCTCCCCAACAACCTCCACCTCCAAGAAGGGCCTTTTGCAAAGTTTGTCGGGGGGACCTGAGACCAGAAGACAAAAATGACTTTCAGGGAGCTCTCTTGACCCTGACATTGGATTTAGCTCTCTTTGTGTGGCCACAGGAATGGGCACATAGGTAGGAATCACTGTCCATCACTCGCCTGGAGTGTCCAAGCTCCTCACGCAGGCAGGCAGGTGATACATTTTTCTGCATCTTTGGATGCCTAGAACCTTATGCAATACCTGGCATTGAATTGAAAGACTGAATGAACAAATGATAATTTAACTTTACAGGCATATTTCTGAAGCTGCAAATGCAGAAAGGACATGTGGCTTCTTTTAGGATCAATAGGTTATACTACTGAACCCATAACTTTTCAGCAGATTCCGTTGCTCCCGCAACAGGGAGGCTGTATACTACAGTGGTTAAGAACACATGCTTTCTCATCAAATAGATCCAAGTTCAAACTCCTGGTTCTTCCACTTGCTGAGTGAACTTGTACAAGGTCACATAAGCTCTCTAAACTGCTTAAGGTTTTAAAAAGGATTGAATTAGAGAGTGTATACAGAGAACTTGAATAATGCCAGGCACAGAGTAAATGTTCAATAGAGAGGTGCTATCATTACCGAAGCTATTTCATAGTTCCTTGTTGTCTAAGCACAGGTTAAGTTCCCTTTGCCTGCCCCTTAATATTTAACATGCACTTATTTAAAAAACCTTTTTAATAAACAAACATTTTTAATTTTGAGAGAGTTGTAGATTTACATGCAGTTGTAAGAAATAATACAAAGAAATCCTGTGTAGTCTTTACCCTGTTTTCCCTAATGGTAACATTTTGCAAAATCACAGTATCACAACCAGGATATTGACACTGATAGTCAGGATACAAAAAATTCCCATCACTACAAGTATCCTTCATATATCCTTCAGGTCTTCTTCTTTTATAGTCCCACCTACTTCCCTTCAGCCACCACCACCATCCTTAACCCCTGGCAATCACTTGCTTATTCTTTTCATTTCCAAGACTTTGCCATTTTAAGGATGCTGTATAAATGGAATCATACAGTATATAAACTTTTGCTGTTGGTATTTCCCTTAAGCCTATTTCTCTGGAGATTCATCTGGCATGTTGCACGGATCAATAATTTGTTCCTTTTGTTGCATGATTATTACATGATATGAGTGTACTAAGGTTTGCTTATCCATTTACCTGTTGAAGGACATCTAGATTTTGTAATTTGGGGTTATTACAAATAAAGCTGCTATAAACATTTGTGGTTTTTGTGTAAATATAAGTAAACATTTCTTTGGAGTAAATGCTCAGGAGTGCAATTACTGGGTCATGTGATTGGTGCATGTTTAGTCTTTTAAGAAACCGGCACACTGATTTTCAGAGTGACTGTTCCATTTTACATTCTCAATAGCAATGTATGAATGATCCGGTTTCTCCACATTCTTACTCGTATTTGGCGTTGTCATTATTTTTTATTTTAGCAGTCCTGGTAGGTATGTGGTAATATCACATTGTGATTTTATTTCCCTAAGGTTAATTATGTTAAACATCCTTTCGTGTGCTTGTTTGTCATCGAAATAACTTCTTCAGTGAATTAACTCTTAGCTATGTTCTAACTGGATTGTTGGCTTTTTTACTACCGAGTATCTAGATACTAGTCCTTTGTCAGATGTGTGGTTTGCAATATTTTTTCACACTGTGCCTTTCCATATTTTTAACAGGATCTTTTGTAGAGAAAAAGTTTTTAAATTTGATGAAGGCCAATCTATTTTATTCCTTTTATGGAACATGTTTTTGGTCTCAAGTCAAACTCTTTGCCTAGTTCTTTATCCCAAGATTTTTTCTTATATTTTTTTCTAAAGGTTTTATATTTTATGTTTTACATTTAAATTTGTGATCCATTTTTAGTTCCCTGGATCAGGTGTCAGACCTAGGTTGAGGTTCATATTTTGGCCTATGGATTTCCAATTGCTCCAGAACCATTTGTTGCTTGTTTTGAATTGCTTTTGCACAAATTAACTGAGCATATTTGCATGCATTTATTTCTGGGTTCTCTACCCTTTCCCATTGACCTAAGTGCCTTTCCTTCTGCCAGTACCACAGTCTTGAGTTGTGCAGCTATATAGTAAGTCTTAAAATTGAGCACAGATGCTCCTCAACTTATGATGGGACTATATCATGACAGACCCATCGTAAGTAGAAAATATTGTAAGTCAAAAGCACATTGAGCACATTTAATGTACTGATGTATTTAATGTGTTTTATAATAATAATATAATGTAATTTTATAATAATAATAATAATAATGAAACATCATTACTTAACATAGCCTACTTTAAATGTGCTCAGGATGCTTACGCTAGCCTGCAGTTGGGCAAAATCATCTAACATAAAGCCTATTTTATAACAACAAATAATAATAAAGCCTATTTTATAATAACAAAATTATTTATTATTATAATAAAGCCTATTTTATAACAAAATCATCTAACATAAAGCTGATTTTATAAAACCTATTTCATAATAATAACTCATGTAATTTATTGAATACCATACTGAAAGTGAAAAACAGAATGGTGTATGGTACTCACCATTAACCTACCCAGCTGAAAGCACCATTGTAAAGTTGAAAAATCATGAACCATTGTAAGTTGGGGTCCATCTGTAGGCTGGTTCCTTCCACTTCGTTCTTTTTCCAAGTTGTTTTAGTTATCCTACTTCCTTTCCTTTCCATAGAAATTTTGGATAATCTTGTATTAATAAATATCTACCAAGAAAACCAAAAGCTTGCTGGGATTTTGACAGCAATTGCGTTAAACCTGCGTATCAGTTTAGGAAGAATTTACATCTTTACTATGTTGAATCTTCCAATACATGAACAAGATATGTCTATTTCTTCAGATTTTCTTTTATTTCTTTCATCAGTGTTTAATGTTTAGCATATGTTTTATTAGACTGACATCTAAATACTTCGTTTCTTGGGGTGATTAAAATGTCATTGTAGTTTTAATTTTGGTGTCCATTTTTAGTGTCATCACTAGTATATAGAAATACAACTGATTTATCAGGCCGGGTGTGGTGACTCATGCCTGTAATCCCAGCACTTTGGGAGGTCCAGGTGGGTAGACAGCCTGAGTCCAGGAGTTCTAGACCAGCCTGGGCAGCACAGTAGAACCCCATCTCTACTAAACATACAATAAAATTAGCCGGGTGCAGTGGTGCAGGCCTGTAGTCTCAGCTACTCAGAGGGCAGAGGTGGGAGGATTGCTTGAGCCAGGAGGTAAAGGCTGCAGTGACCCGAGATCTCGCTACTGCACTTCAGCCTGCCCTGTCTCAAAGAAAAAAAAAAAGAAGAAAAAATAAAAGAAAAAGAAAAGAAAGAAATACAATTGATTTTTATATGCTCATCTTGTATTGTCTGGCCTTACTGAACACATAATACTTCTAGGAATGTTTTTGTGGATGCCTTGTGATTGTCTATGTAGAAAATTGTGTAATCTGCAAATAGGGACAGTTTTATTTCTTCCTTTCTGATATTTATTCCTTTTTTAAAATTTTTTTTGTCTTATTGCCTGGCTAGAATATCCAGCACTATGTTGAATAGCAGTGATAAGGGCAAATATCCTTGCCTTGTTTTCAATCTTAGAAAGTTTTTAGTTTTCTTTCACTAAGTAAAATGTTAGTTGTAGGGTTTTCGTAGATGCTCTTTATTAGGTTGAGGAAGTTCCTATTTGTGTTTTTCTGAGATGTTTTGTCACAAATGGTCAAATACTTTTCTGCATATAATCATGTGTTTTTTCTTCTTTATTAATATGGTAGATAATATTGATTAATTTTCTAGTATTGAACTAGCCTTGTACCCCTGGGGTAAATCCCACTTCGTTATGATGTATAATTTTTTAATGTATTGTTGAGTTCTATTTGCTAATATTTTCTTTATTTATGAGAGTGTCTCACTCTGTCACCCAGGCTGGTGTATAGTGGGATAATCAAGGCTCACTGGAGCCTCAACTCCCCGGGCCCAAGTGATCCTCCTGCCTCAGCCTCCCAAGTAGCTGGGACTACAGGTGTACACCACCGGAGCCAGCTAATTTATATTTTTTCTAGAGATAGGATCCTGCTGTGTTGCCGAGGCTGGTCTTGAACTCCTGAGCTCAAGAGATCCTCCTGCCTTGGCCTCACAAAGTGCTGGGATTACAGGCATGAGCCACCATGCCCAGTCTGCTAACATCTTATTAAGGATTTTTTGTGTCTATGTTCATAAGGAATTCGTCTTCAGTTTTCTTCTTTGGTGCTGTTTTGTCTGGTTTCCGTATCCAGGTAATACTAGCTTCAGAAACTGGATTGGAAAGTGTTTCCTCTTCTTCAAGTTTCTTGGAAAAAAAAAGGTAAAATTAGTATTACTTCTTCTTTGAACATGTGGTATACTTCTCCAGTGAAACCATTTGGGCCTGAAGGCTTTTTATTGGAGGGAGTATTTTAACTAAAAATTTCAGTATCCTTATTATTTATAGTGATATTCGTATGGTCTTTTCCATGTTGGGTGAATTTTGGTAGTTTATGTGTTTTATAGAACTGGTCCATTTCATCTAAGTTGTAAAATTCATGTATGTAGAGTTATTTGTAGTATTCCTTTAGTCACTTTTTGATATCTGCAGGGTTAGATAGCATTCTTGACATTGGTCGTTTGTATCTTTTCTTCCTTTATTTTTGTTAGTCTTACTGGTGGTTTGTCAATTTTCTTAATCTTTTAAAAGAACCTTATTTGTTTTATTTATCTCTGTTGTTTTCCTGTTTTCAATTTAATTAATTTCTGTTCTTTATTATTTCCTTCCTTCTTCCTGTTCTGAATTTATTTTGCTCTTCATCTTCTAGGTCCTTGAGGTGAGATCTTACAATGTCAATTTGAGAGGTTTCCTCTTTTCTCATATATGCATCTAGTGCTAGAAAATTTCCTCTCAGTACTGCTTTAGCTAAGTCCCATAAATTCTGATATGTCTATGTAGAAAATATATTTTCATTTTCATGCAATTTATTACATATGTTTTTTATTTTCCTTGAAACTTTCTTTTTGACCTGTGGATTATTTCAAAATGGGTTGTTTAGTTTCCAAGTATTTGGAGACTTTTCTGTGATCTGTTATTTACTTCCACTTTGATTCCAACGTAGTCAGAGAATACACTTTGTAGGATTTTCTTTTACTTTTGTGATGTTTGTCTTATGGCTCAGGATGTGGTTTATTTTGGCACATATTCTGCTGCAGTTTGGTGGAATGTTATACAATTGTTGATTAGATTCTGTTGATTGATGGTGGTCTTGAATTCTTCAACATCCTTTTTGATTTTCTGTCTAGTTGTTCTACCAATAGTTGAAAGATGGATGTCAATGTCTCCACCTGAAATTGTGGGTGCGTCCATTTCTACTTTCAGTTCTATCACTTACTTTAACACATTTTGCAGCTCTTTAGCTTGGTGCTAGAATTGATATGTCTTCCTGGATTGATCTTTTTATCATTATATAATTTCCCTCTGTCTGTAGTAATATTTTGGCCCTGAAACCTACTTTATCTGATATTAATATACTCACTCCTGCCTACTTGCAGTTAATGTTTGCATGATATATCTTCCATCCTTTTTCTTTCAACTTCCCTGTATCATTATATTTGAAGTGAGTTTCTTGTAGACAGTATATAATTGGATCATAGTTTTAATCCAGTCTGCCAGTCTTTGTCTTTAAATTGGTGTATTTAAAACTTTTACATTTAATGTATTTATTGATATGCTGGGGTATAACTTTACATTTTCCTTTTCTTTTTTCTGGCATAGAGATCTCATTTTTTTTTTAACTTTATGTTCTGGGATACATGTGCTGAACATGCAGGTTACATGGCTATACATGTGCCGTGGTGGTTTGCTGCACCTATCAAACCGTCATCTAGGTTTCAAGCCCTGCATGCATTAGGTGCTTGTCCTAATGCTCTCCCTTCCCCTTTCCCATCACCCCCTGACAGGCCCCAGCACATGATGTTTCCCTCCCTGTGTCCATGTATTCTCACAGTTCAGCTACCACTTATGGGTGAGAACATGTGGTGTTTGGTTTTCTGTTCCTGTGTTAGTCTGCTGAGGATGGTTTTCAGCTTTATCCATGTCCCTGCAAAGGACACGAACTCACTCTTTTTTATGGCTGCATAGTATTACACGGTGTACATGTGCCAAGCTTTCTTTATCCAGTCTATCACTGATGGGCAGTTGGATTGGTTCCAAGTCTTTGCTACTGTAAATAGTGCTGCAATAAACATCCGCATGTATCTTTATAGTAGAATGATTTATAATCCTTTAGGGATACATCCAGTAATACATGGGATTACTGGGTCAAATGGCATTTCTGGTTCTAGATCCTTGAGGAATTGCCACACTGTCTTCCACTGTGGCTGAACTAATTTACACTCCCACCAACCATGTAAAAGTGTTCCTATGTCTCCACATCCTCGTCAGCATCTGTAGTTTCCAGACTTTTTAATGATTGCCATTCTAACTGGCATGAGATGGTATCTCATTGTGGTTTTGACTTGCATTTCTCTAATAACCAGTGATGATGAGGTTTTTTTCATGTGTCTCTTGGCCACATAAATGTCTTCTTTTGAGAAGTGTCTGTTCATATCCTTGGCCTACTTTTTGATGGAAGTGTTGGTTTTTTCTTGTAAATTTAAGTTCCTTGTAGATTCTGGATATTAGACATTTGTCAGATGGATAGATTGCAAACATTTTCTCCCATTCTATAGGTTGCTATTCACGCTGATGATAGTTTCTTCTGCTGAGCAGAAGCTCTTTAGTTTAATTAGATCCCATTTGCCAATTTTGGCTTTTGTTGCAATTGCTTTTGGTGTTTTAGTCATGAAGTCTTCACCCATGCCTATGTCCTGAATGGTATTGCCTAGGTTTTCTTCTACGGTTTTTACGGTTTTAGGCTTTACATTTAAGTCTTTAATCCATCTTGAATTAATTTCCGTATAAGGTGTAAGGAAGGGGTCCAGTTTTTTTTTGGTTTTAGGTTTTACATTTAAGTCTTTAATCCATCTTGAATTAATTTCCGTATAAGGTGTAAGGAAGGGGTCCAGTTTTTTTTT
>NW_016805082.1:1061936-1110479 GCF_001698545.2 Rhinopithecus bieti | reverse complement strand
TAGCCAGTTTTCCCAACACCACTCATTAAATAGGGAATCCTTTCCCTATTGCTTGTTTTCATCAGGTTTGTCGAAGATCAGATGGTTGTAGATGTGCGGTGTTATTTCTGAGGCCTCTCTTCTGTTGCATTGTTCTATATATCTGTTTTGATATCAGTACCACTGTATTTTGGTTACTGTAGCCTTGTAGTATTGTTTGAAGTCAGGTAGTATGATGCCTCCAGCTTTGTTCTTTTTTGTTTAGGATTGCCTTGGCTATACAGGTTCTTTTCTGGTTCCATATGAAACTTAAAGTAGTTTTTTCTAATTCTGTGAAGAAAGACAGTGGTAGCTTGATGGGAATAGCATTGGATCTATAAATTACTTTGGGTAGTATGACCATTTTCACAATATTGATTCTTCCTATCCATGAGCATGAATGTTTTTCCATTTGTTTGTGTCCTCTCTTATTTCCTTGAGCAGTGGTTTGTAGTTCTCCTTGAAGAGGTCCTTTGTGTCCCTTGTTAGCTGTATTCCTGGGTATTTTATTCTCTGTGTGGCAATCATGAGTGGGAGTTCATTCATGATTTGACTCTTTGCTTGTCTGTTGTTGGTGTATAGGAACGCTTGTGATTTCTGCACATTGATTTTGTATCCTGAGACTTTACCGAAGTTGCTTATCAGCGTAAGGATTTTTTTGGGCTGAAATGATGGGGTTTTCTAAATATACAATAATGTCATCTGCAAACAGACAATTTGACTTCCTCTCTTCCTGTTTAATTGCAGCATTTGGCCTGTTTACATTTAAGGTTAATATTGTTGTGTGAATTTGATCCTGTCATCATGATGCTAGCTGGTTATTTTGCTCATTAGTTGATGCAGTTTCTTTATAGTGTTATTGGTCTTTACATTTTGGTGTGTTTTTGCAGTGACTGGTACCAGGTTTTCCTTTCCTTATTTAGTGCTTCCTTCAGGAGCTCTTATAAGGCAGGCCTGGTGGTAACAAAATCCCTCAGCATTTGCTTGTCTGTAAAGGATTTTATTTCTCCTTCACTTAAGAAGCTTAGTTTGGCTGGATATGAAATTCTGCATTGAAAATTCTTTTCTTTAAGAATGTTGAATATTGGCCCTCACTCTTTTCTGGCTTGTAGGGTTTCTGCAGAGAGATCCACTGTTAGTCTGATGGGCTTCCCTTTGTAGGTAACCTGACCTTTGTCTTTGGCTGCCCGTAACATTTTTTCCTTTGTTTCAATCTTGGAGAATCTGAAGATTTTGTGTCTTGGGGTTGCTCTTCTCAAGGACCATATCAGTGGTGTTCTCTGTATTTCCTAATTCAAATGTTGGTTTGTCTTGCTAGGTTGGGGAACTTCTCCTAGATAATATCCTGAAGTGTGTTTTCCAATTTGGTTCCATTCTCCCCTTCACTTTCAGGGACCCCAACCAATCGTAGGCTTGGTCTTTTCACACAGTCCCATATTTCTTGGAGGCTTTTTTTGTTCCTTTACAGTCTTTTTTCTTTAATCTTGTCTTCACGCCTTATTTCAGTAAGATGATCTTCAATCTCTGATACCCTTTCTTCCACCTGATGGATTCGGCTATTGATACTTGTGTATGCTTCACAAAGTTCTTGTGCTGTGTTTTGCAGCTCCACCAGGTCATTTATGTTCCTGTCTAAACTGGGTATTCCAGTTAGCAATTCTTTTAATCTTTTGTCAAGGTTCTTAGCTTCCTTACATTGGGTTAGAACAGGCTCCTTTAGCTCAGTGGAGTTTGTTATTACCCACCTTCCAAAGCCTACTTCTGTCAATTCATCAAACTCATTCCCTGTCCTCCAGGTTTGTGCTCTTGCTGGAGAGTTGTTCATTTGGAGGAGAAGAGGCATTCTGCTCTTCGGAATTTTCAGCATTTTTGCACTGGTTTTTCCTCATCTTCATGGATTTATCTACCTTTGATCTTTGAGGCTGATGACTTTTGGATGGGGTTTCTGTGTGGGGGTCCTTTTTGTTGATGTTGTTATTGCTTTCTGTTTGTTAGTTTTTCTTCTAACAGTCAGGCCTCTCTTCTGCAGGTCTGATGCAGTTTGCTGGAGGCTCACTCCAGAACCTATTTGCCTGAGTATCACTAGCAGAGGCTGCAGAACAGCAAAGATTGCTGCCTGCTCCTCATCTGGAAGCTTCATCCCAGAGGGGCACTGGCCTGATGCCAGCTGGAACTCTCCTGTATGAGCTGTCTGTCAACCCCTGTTGGGAGGTTTACTCCCAGTCAGGAGGCACAGGGGTCAGGGACCCACTTGAGGAGGCAGTCTGTCCCTTAGCAGAGCTCAGGTGCTCTGCTGGGAGAACCCTCCTTGTCAGGATCCACTGCTCTCTTCAGAGCCGACAGGCAGGAATGTTTAAGTCTGCTGAAGCTGTGCCCACAGCCGCCCCTTCCCCCAGGTGCTCCGTCCCAGGGAGATGGGGGTTATATCTATAAGCCCCTGATTAGGGCTGCTGTCTTTCTTTCAGAGATGCCCTGCCCAGTGAAGAGGAATCTAGAAAGGCAGTCTGGCCACAGCTGCTTTGCCATGCTGTGTTGGGTTCCACCCAGTCCGAACTTCAGGCCTCCATAGCACTGTGAGGGGAAAACAGCCTACTCAAGCCTCAATAATGGCAGATGCCCCTCCTCCGACCAAGCTTGATCGTCCCAGGTCGACTTCAGACTGCTGTGCTGGCAGTGAGAATTTCCAGCCAGTGATTCTTAGCTTGCTGGGCTCCATGGGAGTGGGACTGACTGAGCAAGACCACGTGGCTCCCTGGCTTTAGCCCCTTTTCCAGGGGAGTGAACGGTTCTGTCTTGCTGGAGTTCCAGGCACCACTATGGTACCAAAAATAAAAATAAAAAAAATAACTCCTGCAGCTAGCTCGGTGTCTGCCTAAACAGCTGACCAACTTTGTGCTTGAAATCCAGGGCCCTGGTGGTGTAGGCACATGAGGAAATCCTCTGGTCTGTAGATTGCAAAAACTGTGGGGAAAGCATAGTATCTGGGCCAGATAGCACAGTCCCTCATGGCTTCCCTTGACTGGGGGAAGGATGCCCCCAGCCCTTTGCACTTCCCAGGTGATGCGATGCTCCACCTTGCTTCTGCTTGCCCTGTGTTGGACCCACTGCCTAGCCAGTCCCAGTGAGATTTACTGGGTACCTCAGATGGAAATGCAGAAATCATTTGCCTTCTGCATTGGTCTCACTGGGAGCTGTAGACCAGAGCTGTTCCTGTTCAACCATCTTACCAGATCCCCCTTCATTTTTCATATTCTATTTATTCTTTTACATTTGTTTTCTTTTTGTATTACTGTATGTTACTTGAACATTTTTATATTTCATTTTGATTTATGCACATTGTTTCTAGTTGATCTCTTCTTACAGCTTTCTTAGTGGCTGCTCTCAGTATTACATTATGCACACAAAACGTAACACATTCTATTGGTGTTTTCATTTCATGAGTTTGAGTGAAACATAGAAACTTTGCTTCTCTTTATGTCCCTTTTTCCTCCCCCCATTTATAATATAGTTATTTTGAACATTTCCTCTGCATACATTTGGAACCACATCAGATAGTATTATGATTTTATACAAACTGTCAAGCATGATTTAGAAAACTAAAGAGGAAAAGAAAACCTACTGTATTTACTCAGACTTTTGCTTACCTTTTTTTTTTTCTTTCCTGATGTTCTAGGATCACTTTTTAAAGTTATTTCTTTTTATTTTAGAAAGCTTCCTTCAGTCATTCTTCTAGGGTATGTCTGCTGGCAACAAACGATCTGAATTTTCCATCAACTGAGAATGTCTTGATTTCCTCCTTATTTCTGAAAGATATTTTCATTGGGTATAGGATTCTCAGTTGCCAGCTTTTTCTCTTCAGCACTTGAAAGATGTTGTGCTACTTCCTTATAGCCTCCATAGCTTCTGATGAGAAATTTGCTATAAACAATTAATAGAATTGTTTTCCCTGTATAGGTAATATATCTTTTATCTCCCATTGAATTCAAGACATTTTCTTTTTCTTTAGTTTTCAGAAGTAATCATGGTGTATCTTGGAATTAATTTCTTTGGGTTTATCTTGTTTTGGGCTTTACTTTGCTTCTTCGCTAAATCTGCAGATTTATATTTCTACAAATTTGGGAAATTTTTACATCGTTATTTCCTTGCATACTTTTTCAGCCTCACTCTCTTTCTCCTCTCCTTCCAAAACTCAGGTAATATGAAGGTTGTTAGATCTCTGGCTATTATCCCACAGGTCCCTGAAGCTCTGTACTTTTTCTCCCCTAGGCTATTTTCTCTGTTAGAATCCGTGTTGTTCAGATTGGTTAATTTCTACTGATGTATCTTCCAATTCACTGGTTCTCTTCTTTACCTCTGCTATTCTGCTGTTGAGCAAGAGCATTCCACTGTGCATTTCGATTACTTTATTTTTCAACTCCAAAATTTCCATTTGGTTCTTCTTTATATCTTCTATTTCTTTGCTGAGACTATTTCTTTGTAGAGGCTTCATATTTTTAAATTTGCATTAAGCATATTTGTAATTTCTTGAAGCATTTTAAAATCTTTTGACATTTATTTTCTTCACAAACATTGATAGTACTTTTCCACAGTGGCTTTTAATGTTACAAAAAATTTAGCAGTAGGCTTCCATTCTGATATATATTAGTTTACAAATGATACAGATTTTGAATATATCTATTTTTATGCAGCATAAATGCTAACATTTCTCATTATAACCTGCAGAATTTAGTTTCTTGGCTATTAAATAGGCTAGATTGGTTTAAATGTGAAATTTGTTTTTTAATAATAATTATATATCAATTACAAATTCAAAACACTTTTGAGTCAGATAATTACTTTTGAAGAAATAATTAACAATGACTCACTATAGTTGAAACATTTTATCATGGCTGCTTTATAAACTTTATCAGATAATTCTAATGTGTCTATTTTCTCAATCATCTATTATTCTATTTTAAATTCAGTTTGAGATATTTTTGGTTTTGAGCAAGACAAATAATTTTCAATTGAAATCTGGATTTTTTTTTGCATTATATTCTGTGACTCTGGCTCTTGTTTCAACCTTCCATTTTAGCTAGGTTTTTATGACAACACTTTGGAGGGCTGCTGCCATTTTGCTACCAGGTAGAGACAGAAATCCAGGTTTCCTACTTGGTCTCCATTGACACTTGAGGGTAGGGACACCTCTTTGAACCGCTTGATGTGAATGGGAATTCCCGTTTCCAATGCGGTTTTCACTGACACCATGATGGGGGTTGCCTCTTTACCACTAGTGGTGGTAAAAGTCCTGACTCTTTATTAGGCCCTCCTACATCTCAACTACATCCCAGTCGAGAGAGGGAGGAGATGCCTCACTACTGCCAGTTGGCAGTGGAAGTCTGGCTCCCCACATAGTCTCCATGACTTCTTTTCAGCTGATGAGGGTGAAAGTCTCAGTTCTCTATTTGGCCTTCCCCGATATCACCCTGGCAGGGGTGTGGGGACACTTCATGACAGAGTTGCAAAGGTAGACATCTAGAATCCCCAATCTCCCTTTGCTGGTGTGGCTGCAGGATGGTGCCTATGTTTGTTTGTTTGTTTGTTTGTTTGGATGGTTGGTTGGTTGTGTGTGTGTGTGTGTGTGTGTGTGTTTTGGTTAGAGTGTAGCAGTTATTGTCTAAAAGTTTCTTCTTATAGGCTTCCCCTTTCTTGATCCTTTGGCCAGAAAGGATCTGGCTGTCGCAGCTCCATGTCTGGAATACATCAGGCAAAGTAAAACAATAAGGAACTAATTCCTCTGGCCCCCAAATCCCACCGGTTTGTCTTCTTCTTTCCCACTTTTAGAGTTTTCTTCTGATTTTGTTTATATGTAATGCTTGGGGATTTTACTTATATTTGGCAGATGGAATAAGGAAAATTGTATCTACTCCATGTTCTCAGGAGTATAAATCTCCATCTGCCTTTTAAATTTTTATTTTTGATATGACAGACAATAATTGTATATGTTTATGGGTTACAGTGTGATGCTTTGGTATATGCATACATTGTAGAATAATTAAATAAAGCGAATTACTAGATCATCTCACATATTTATTTTTCATGATGAGAACATTTAAAATCTATTCTCTTAGCAATTTTGAAGAATATGTTATTATTGACTGTGTTCACCTTGCTGTTCAATAACTCTTGAAAATTTATTCCTTCTGCCTAATGAGAACTTTATACCCTTTAGTCAATGTCTCCTCATGCCCTTACCCCATCCTACCCTCAACCTCTGGTAACCACCATTCTACTTTCTGCTTCTATAAGTTTGACTTTTTTAGATTTCACATATAAGTGAAATCATGTTGTATTTGGTGGAATTTTTTTGTGCCTGACTTATTTCACTTAGCATAATGTCCTCCAGTTTCATCCATGTTCTCACAAATAACAGGATTTTCTTCTTTTTTATAGGCTGAGTAGTAGTCCATGCACTTACTTTTAGTACTTTGTTTTTGTCATGTGGTATAAGGAAAAGCCAGATTCACACAGATAGATACAGCAGTTGAAGAAGGCAAAAGCTTTAATAATATAACTTTCCGTCTCAAGTCATTTGTCTTGTGCTTTACTGATTTTTCCTCCCTTCAATTTAACCCCCTCCCTTCCTTACAAGACAACCAGATATGTGTTTAACTGTTTTTAGAACATAAATCACTATTTTCATAAGCAGAAACGATGTGTTTCCACCCTTCTGCCTTCTCTGACATCCTGAGCTCTTTCTATATCTCTTCCCCAATACATCCCAATCTCAACCTGAGTCTTCTTCTTGAGCCAGGTAGTTCTGTATATTTCAAAAGCAACATCAGCCATAAATGGAAACATTTGCTTTGGTTTATCTTTAGCAGAAATCCACACAATCAAGTTGTAAATTTATTTGTGTATTCTAATAACTTGATTACTACCTGTTCTTTTGTCTAATCCCTTAATAACTCAGGTTTACAAAGATTTATCATACATCCTATGTTCAACATATATTCATTTGATAAAAGAGATCACTTTGCCTTGCATTTGTAAAGATCATGTCAGTGATGGTGAATGTGATTTAGCAAGCATCTATTGAGCACTTGTTATATGCCAGGAATTGAGGTTACAAATACATACAAAAGGATATAAATTCAAGAAAGGCAGAGGATTTGGGGAAGGTGGCAGTGGTGGCCCCATAGTTTAAATATATCAAAATTGTCAATTTAGACCTAATTAGAAAATGTTAGAAGTGAAATGATTGGAGAAAGGGAGATATAAAAGACATTGAAAAGAAGAATTTGATAACATAAAACTCATTTCAAAAATACAGGCTAAACTACAAGGAACAAGAGCAAATAAACTCAACAAACAATTCATAAATGAGATTAAAAGGTTTTAAGAGGAAGTGACAAATATAGAAGACAAGCAAAGATGAGCCAACATACAGATAATAGAAGTCTCTGAAAAAGAAAACCAAAACAATGAAACAGAACAAATACTAAGATCATAATCTGAGAAAGCTTTCCTGAAATTAAAAGATTTGAAACTACATACTGAAAGAGCACATTATATACTTATGAAAATTGACCTAGAACAGTCACCACTGAGGCTACTGGACTTTAAATTTTTAAAAAAGCTTTGAACAACTAGGTAACTTATTTACAAGAGTAAGAGGAATAGATTGTCATTAGACTTTTTGAAAGCAGCACTTTATGCAAGAAAAAAAATGGAGTAACATATTTAAGATACTCAAGGAAAGAAAATGTGAGCCAAAGATTTTATATCCAGCCAAGCAGATTTCCAAATATTAGGGCTACAAACTTTTATGAATATGTAAGAACTCAGGAAAATATTAATCCTATGTGACCCTCCTGAGGAATTTACTAGAGAATGAGCTTTAGACAACCAAGTAACTGGAGAAGCATTGACACAAGACTAGTGCTCTGTGAGAAAAACACAAGCTTCAGGTTTCTGTTCTCTTCCCAGCAAATGTCTCAAGGAAAAATATAGTTGGAGAAAGTCTGATTCACACTAACGTATTGCCTTCTCTCAGAAATGTTGGCCCCTTGAATTATGTTTGACTTTGCTTTTCTCCAATGCCATAAAGCAGTTTTCTTCATTTTATAGTTAACTTTCACAGCTGGTTTTCATGAAATAGTTGCTCTGATATAAGATACTTCATCATAGCTGAACAAAGACGGGTAGTCTGAATTTGGACTAGAAGTATGAATTTGAATTGCGGTGTATTTTATCTTAGAAGTTATTTCCTAGCACTCTTCACCAGAAGGACCTGGAAACAATGACCAACTCAGTATTAATGGGCACCCTAATTCCAGGTTGTAATTTCTAAATACTATTTCCAACTAAAAGGAACCAGGGATCATTGAAGAAAAAAAAAAAAAAAAAGGTCTTGTCTAAGTCTGCAGCATTATATATACAAGATGAGCCTGGGATGTTTTGTCACACCAGAAAGCCAGAATGCTGCCAAATACTAATTGTGTCAAAAGGACTCCAGAGCCACCATGGAGCTCCCATTAATCATAAGTGATACCATTTGACTGTAATGGATTAAAACATATCATATGTTTCAATCCATGAGTTCATAATGAAACAAACAACTTTTATTTCCAAACAATAATTTGAAAAACCAGTAAATAAAGGTAAAGTATTAAACATTGATCTTGCCTTTCTTTCTGAATTGTGCCTCAAAAAGAGACAACTAGAGGAAAATTCTCTTTGTAGAATTATGAGGACTAATAAATGAGGAGAGAAAATAGAATTAGAATGGAACTCTTATAGAATTAGCGTACTTACACAGTCATCACAAAACATCACAAAAGTACAGACATTTGATATCTCATGAAGGAAGACTACATTTGCTACAAAATAGTCTGACAAAAAAAATCAAACCTAAATTTGATCAAGACTCTAAGATATAACAATTTACAAGAATTTCAGGGGAAAGAGAAACATGGTAAATAATACCATATGACTTCATCCTTTCACACAACAACAACAAACTGCAACATAAAAAAGAAAGGAGTTAAGAGAGACTTAAAGAGCATATAAACCATATTTAGGTCTTGATTCAAGCAAACCAGCTGAAAAAGCAAACCAACCAATAAACAAAAAACAACAACAAATTATAACGTGGACACTGACAGAACATTTGATGATAATTAAGGAATTACTTTGAACTTTTTGGTGTGACAATGTAGATGAAACGTTATGATAGTTTGGGTTTTCTCCAAAATAATCCACTGGAAAGGGAGTGGGTAACAGATGAAGCAAAATAGGTCACAGGTTGATCATTGTTGAAGCCCAGTGATGAAGACATGGGAGTTCATTATGTGATCTGCTTGCATATATGTTTGAAATTTCCTGTAGTAAGAAGATGAAAAAGGAATATAATTTTCTTCAGAGTTTATCTTCTACACGGAGAGATAAAAGTGTAAGTAAATTACTTTTTAATGCAGTTAAACATCTTTTATATAGAAATGTACATGGAGAATGCTTGGAGAACCCTGAGGAAGAGAAAAGAAAAGTGTGGGGATGGGGGGGAAGTAATAATTAATGAGTGCCATTTCATACCTGGTCCTTTCCATATGTTAAATATGGCAGAAATACTGAAAGTGGAGAATATACACTTAGTACTTTATAATAAATAACTTTTAAAAATATGCTCATATTAAGTATTTTAGTTGCACTTTTATGGATGAAGTGAAACTAAATATTGAGGCTCAGAGAAGATAAATAACTAAATAATAGTCCTAAGAATGCATGTCAGGCACTTCACATACATTATTACATTCAATTCTTATAATCCCATAAGAAAAGAATTACTCTGCTCATTTTGAAGATTAGAAAGGAAAGCTTATAGAGGTTAAGTAACTTGCTAAATATTTCACATAGCTAGTAGCTAGAAGCAGCGAGATTTGAACATGGGATTCTCTTATACTCATCCCCAACCCTTTCCATGAACTGTTACAACAAGAGGGGAAAGAGGAGGCTGGAGGTCCTTCACACACAAACGCTCTGTAAGCTGGACTTTGATATCTCAGTAAGGTTTAGTCCATTGGAGAGTAAGTAGGCAGCCAGCTTGGGAGGCACTCCAAGAAAAAAGCAATGTCAACAAAAGATTGAGACACAACACGTGGTGTGTTTAGGGAAATGGAAACAAGGACACAGTAGCTGGATCCTAGGATGCAAAGAAGGTCATGTTGGCAGATACAGCCAGTAGCACCTGTTGGGATTGGATTGGGGAGGTCCTTGGAAAGCACAGTCTTTATCCTGGAGACAATGGGTAGCCACTGGTGGATGTCAAGCAGACCATATGGAAGCTGTGTGGAGGGTATATCAGAAGAAAAGGGGAGTGATAACAGGGAGAAAGCCAGGGAATTACTGTAATGAAGAATGTACACAGAAGAGAATCCTGGTTTACACTACTCTGACGGGATGTTTTTACTTGGTCAGAGTGGATGTGGATGCTTCTGAGAAATGAAGTTAAGCCTTACCCATCCATCTTAAGAGTTCTCAACTGTGTGTGCCACTATGCATAGGACTCTCCCTTTACAGAAAAGTCCTCCAGGAAAAGCAGCAGGAGGTTTGGGGAAAGAAGAGAGAACATTGAGAATGGTTGAATGGCCTGACAGCTGTCTGTGGACTAGTTTGGAGACTCTGCGGAGAAAGTAGCAGAGGTAAAAGGTAAAGGAGGCATTTCCATGAGGACCTTTGTTAAACTCCAGGCACAAGCTGTGACCGAGTACAGCACAGTGGGAAGAGGGACATTCTCCCCAGTTCCGCATAGGACTCAGCACCCTCAGGACAAACCCTCTGGGCTCATGCCCTTATGGAAAGCATGAGCAACAGAGTTGGTGGAGAGAAGGGTGTCTTGATGAGGAGACTGCATTTGTTACCAGCTCACAGGACAGACCTGAAGAATCCAAGACACCTGGGGTGACTTTGGGAAGGGTGGGTTTCCTTGTGGCAGGTGAGCATTCAGACCTGGAAAGAGTAAGGTGTCTCCTCATTTGTATTCACAGACTTGTAACACCTCAGGACCATCCACTGAGGTGGGGCCAGTAAGGGATGAAAAGCTGGGAATGGAATCATTAAATACTTTCAAGGTTTACTGACCAACTGGATGTTCCTATTATCCAGATATGGCCAAAGGTCTCAAAGCTTTCCACATGGTGCACGTACATGAAGTATGGCCCATGGACAGCAGCCATGGATGTCCATGCCTCGGTCTTTTAGGCTGCCTAAGTTGTTGCCTGTTACCTCTTTTGAATCTTAGACTGGCCTAATTTCCAGACCCAAGCCCCCTGTTGGGTCTTGCTATAATTTATTGGATACCACATCCCCAAAACCCATCTTCCCAAAGGACAATCAAACTGAAGATAAAACTTTTCTGCTCTAGACAACAAGAATAAGATAACAAAAAGACCAAAGTCTGTAAAAGAAAGAAGTAAGAATTATAAACCCAACAGATGTGAACGTGAAATACAGTACTCCCCCTGAAGGCGGTGGCTCATGCCTGTAATCCCAGCACTTTGGGAGGCTGAGACGGGCAGATCACAAGGTCAGGAGATCAAGACCATCCTGGCTAACATGGTGAAACCCCATCTCTACTAAAAATACAAAAAAATTAGCCAGGCGTGCTGGTGGGCGCCTGTAGTCCCAGCTACTCAGGAGACTAAGGCAGGAGAATGGTGTGAACCCGGGAGGTGGAGCTTGCAGTGTGCCGAGATCACACCACTGCACTCCAGCCTGGGTGACAGAGCGAGACTCCATCCAAAAAGAAAAGAAGAAACAAAAAAGAAATACAGTACTTCCTCCTTATCCTCAGGAAATCAGATCCAAGACCCCCAGTGGACATCTGAAACTGCAGATAGTACTGAGCTCAATTGCTGTCTATCACAATACATTTCTGTTCATGTCTTCCACAAATTTAGGTGCTTTTCCATCTTAACTAGGCGTTTGTCACACACTGTGGCCGTAAGTTTTACAGTTTGAGGTGTGACAGCAAAACTAGCCTGAATTGCTTTTCCCTTCTCTACAATTTCACAGATGGAAGATTCACCCTTACCATAGATCTCAGCAGCCTCAGTGTATTGTTTTTTTTCCTTTCCTTATTAGGCTGAGAATGTTTACCTTTTCACTTAAAGGAAGCACTTTACAGTTTCTCTTTGATGGATCCAAACTGCCAGCATCACTACTCTCATGCTTTGAGGCCATTATGAAATCAAATAAGGGTTACTCAAACACAACACTGAGATCCCACGGCAGTCGATCTGATCACCAAGATGGATACTAAGTGCCTGGTGAGCAGGCAGCATCTACAGCGGGAGACAGCGGACAAAGGGAAGATTCACATCCTGGGTGGGATGAGTGTGATGGCATGAGATTTCATCATGCTAGTCAGAACAGCACGCAATTTAAAACTTATGAATTGTTTATGGATGGTATTTTCCTTTCAATATTTGCTGACTGCAGGTAACCACAGGTAACTGGAACCACAAAGCAAAACCACGTATAAGCAGGGACTACTATAGTTTCTGTTTTTTATTTATTTAAAAAGCAAACAAAAAAAGAATGACAAGAGAGCACAGGATGAGCATTTGGCTACTTCATGCCACCCGGATGGTAAAGTAAGCTGGTTCAAACACCTGTCATGCTTAGCCCTGTCTGGAGTGTAAGGGAAGGAGGGAGCAGAGCTTCATGCCTGGCATGGCATGGGTTCATGTTATTTTGTTCTGGTTGGACTCAAGCTCCGTTACATGAGATTGCGTTTACCCAGCAGCAAGTCACCAGCCCTCACCAGCCTTTTTTCGGCATATTCATGATCTGACCTCACTTGGATGTCTCTGTGCTAAGGTCAGGGCAGCTGGCAAAGCTCCCTCAGCTGATACAAGCTTACACTGCAGGTACCTAGGACACCAAAAACAACAATCTTAGCTTCCTACCACTAGTATTTCTCCTGCTAACCCAAACATACACCAAGCCTTGGTTTTGTCCTTGGCTCTAGAGCTATAAGAGCAATGGTTTCTACCCTGGAGAAGCTTACCAATGGGTTGGGAGTCAGTTATGAAGACAAGACAGGTTGACACAGACCTAAAGAATATTATAGTTGAAGGCAATTTGGAGGTCATCGGTCCAACTCCCTCACTAAAGATGAGGAATCCGAGTCCCAAAGACGAGCAACTTGCCAGGGGTCTTAGAGCCAATTAGAGAAGGACTTAAGACTTGACCCAGGCCTGGACAGTGCAGAACTCTTTAATTATACCAGCTACCACTTACTGAAGAAGAAATACCAACTGCTAAATGCTTTACTTTATAACTGTATTACTTCATTTGATCATCACAACGATCCCTTTAAGTCATTATTACAAATCCTATTTTATAGATGGAGAAATACAGTTTAGAGAGAGGTAATTGAACTTCCCAAAAACCATCTGTCTTAGTCTATTCGGGCTGCTATAAGAGAATAACATAGACTGGTGGCTTATAAACAACAACCATTTATTTCTCACAGTTCTGAAGGCTGGAGAGTCCAAGGTCAAGGGTCCAGCAGGTTCAGAGTCTGATGAGGACCTGCTTTCTGGTTTCTAGAGTGTTCCCATGGTGGAAGGGGCCAAGGGCCTCTCTTGGGCCCCTTTTGTAAGGGCACTAATCCCATTCTTGACACCTCTACCTTCATGACCTAATCACCTCCCAAGGTTCCACCTCCTAATACCATTGCATTGGGAGTTAGGATTCCAAAATAGAAATTTTAGGAGGACACAAACATTGCGATCATAGCACCAACCAATGAATAAATGACAGTACCCAGATTTGAACCCACTTGAACCATCTGATTTTAAAGTTCATGCTCTGAAATGCTCCTCTATGCTGCCTTTCATACACTGGCTGCCTCTTTCTGTTCCACCTGACAGTGAGAACTCACACATGATGGAGAATATAATACAAGCTGGGTAAGCTCCCTATCCAGAGCCTTTCTCACGGCTGGTTCCATCCATACACTAGTCTGAATGCCACCATGTCAGAAGGTCTCAACCATGCCTTCCTGGAATAGGGGAGCGATGTGACCTGGACAGTGAGAGCCTCTGTTTAAATGTTCTAAAATACCCCAGGCTTCCAGAAAGACAGAGTCCACTGGGCTTAAGCACTGGCACTCAGGCCATGCATGAACACTGAGCATTGCAAGGAAGCAGAACAAGGCCTGAGAATGAACTTGAACTCCCCACTGGGGACTTGAAACTACAGTAAGTAATTCTAGAGTACTGTGTGGACCAGAGAGAGCTTGATGTAGTAGAAAGAGGACAGGAGTTTGAATGAGTCCTGGCTTGGAATCTGTCTTTCACCCAAGCATGCACCTTCTTTTGTGCAGTCAATGATCTATGAAATGCTCCAGGAAGGGAAGAATTACATGCATGTCAGCTCTAGAGAATGCCCAGTGAGATATAATCAGAGCAGGAGTGGAAATAATCAGGAAAACTTCCTGTGTGGTGTAGTCTTATAAATGACTGAAAGTGCTAGTCCACTCGCCCCTGGGAAACACACAGAGGCCAGGGTTACCCCAGAGGCCACCAGCAAGTCCCCATCCATCTGGCACCCCTCACAGAGGCCACCATCCCATCTGGACTCAGCCTCCTTGGCTCCCACCACAAGGCTTTGGAGAGAGGTTGACATTCACTAACAAAGGAATCCTTTGAGAAGCCCAGGAGCTCAGAAGGAAGAGCACAGGCTGAACACTTGATCTGCCTGCTTGGCTGTTGTGCAAGAGCTGGAGGGGGGAAAGAGGAGAGGTGGGGCAGGGCGGCTTGCAGTGGCCACCATTCCTCTCTAGCTGCAGAGGAGCCAGCTCTGATGATGGGCTGGGCCCCTCCCACAGGATTTCCCAGGGACTAGACAAAGAGGAATAGAGAACAGGATGAGGGTGGAGGCTTCAGATAAAAATTAATTAACACTATCTATTTTCTTTCTTTTAAAAGGTAATCTCTTAATCCTAAGCACTGGGATTCATGTGTGCCCTTTGGTCTATAACCACAAAGGAAACGATCAGGAAGAATCCAGGTTCATGGTCTTACCTTTAGATTTCCTCTTCTCAATGGTTCTTTGTGTGGCAATCTACTGTGAAGTGAGATAGGCCTTCCAACCAAGCTGCAGCAACCATGGCCAAGGTCAGCCATCACCAGGAGGGTTTTGACATGGAGAGACTGGGAACTGCAGGGACGCTGCAGGTCAGGGTTTGAGTTACCAAGGGGAAAGGAGGCTGGGGCTGCAATTGTTTCCCAACTGCTGTCCAAATAACTTCTTATTCCGTCGGTTGATTTTCCTCTACACACTCCCTCACCCCCACCCTTCTCTCGACCTCCATCTAGTCACTATTTTAGGAACAGAGAAATCAAGAACCTTGAAACTAGAAGATCCTTTTTGAAGTCTTTTGTCTATACCCTTGCACAATAAAGACAGGACAGGCTTTGCTCTCCTGGTCTCCATCCTCTGGAAGTTGGGGAAAGGGAGAAGAAAGGGGATGATAGGAAAAAAATATAAGAGCAATTTGAAACCAATTAGAAATTGGGGAGTTATTGGAAGTTACTTTCTTTATTCTCTACCCAAGTTACAGCACTACCAGCAGTTGCTCAAGCCAAGCACTTGGGAGGACATCACCAATCTCTCTCCCTCAACTCATCTATATTTATAGCCCATGATCTAGGCCATCATGATCTCTTTCTAGGATATTGGAATGTTCTTAACTGATCTCCTGCTATAATATATTGTTGCTCTTCAATTCAAATCACAACCAGAATTTCCTTTCTAATGCACAACCTAATTACGTTTCTCCCCTGCTTCACTGGCTTGTTATTGCTTTCAGAATAAATTCCAAACTCCTAAGTACAACATTCACAGCTCTCCATGGGAAGGCCCCTGCCTCTCCCCCAGCTCTCAAAGCCTATACTGAACTGGTAGGAAATGTTCTAACTTGCCTCCTAAACATGGCACATTCTTCTTGGATCATTCTTTTCCCACTCTGGACAACTCTTATCCATTCTTCAGGTCTCCGGTAGTTTGTCTGTTGTTCTAACAGATGAAGAGCCCTCCCTACATTCGGTCAGGTACCTCTTCAATGGGTTCCTATGACCTTTGTTCTTGCCTGGATTGTGACAACCATCCCTATTGCCCATTAGCAATCTGTCTTCTGGATGAGTCTATAAGCTCTTTGAAGGGGCTTGTGGCAGTAGAGTGGAAAGACCTTCTTCCTGTTTTTAATTTGCATAAATTTAATTGTATGAACACATTAAAAAGAGAGAATTAGAGAGGGAGAGAGAGAAATTGCAATCTCTGTGATACAAGCAATTCTGTGTAACATTCTACTTGCCGTTCATTAGTCCACATGTGACCCCACATGGTATTTTGGTGAGATGAACATGAGCCTGTGCTTTATGGTTTTGTTTGTTTGCCTTTGTTTTGGTTTGTATCATATGATCACTAGACAGATCCATGGGCATCACCTGCTGTGGAAGCAGTAGATGAGGAAGTAACAATATGTTTCAACACTGCATGAGACACGAGCAGCTTCAGACTTATTGACACACTGGGTTTTATTCTTCAATTTAGTGCATCCTTTGGGGGATTGCTAAGGGTAATATATGCTATATTTATTTTTTTCTATGACTTTAGAATAAGTAACCCTGTAAAATACAACTCCACTTTATCAGCCAAGTTTTCCCCCTTTCTCCTGGTGACAGCATCCTCAGCCCAGCTGCATGGCTATTACATGAGCTGTCATGTTCTCATCTGACCCAAATGGGCCAACAAGTATCTTATTCTCTAAGATTATTAAATTTGATATTCAGATGATTGAAGCCATTTCCACTCTTGTGGATGGAAGCTGTAAGCGGCAAAACTAAAGGGCCATATCTTCCAGGACACGGCAAGACCCATTCGGCTGAAAGGAATAGACAAGAGGGGACTTGAATGGGAAAAGCTGATCAAGAGGTGTGTGCTTCTGGCCACTAGGGTCCATAAGAAAGGGCTGGGTGGAGAGGACCAGGGGAACCACTAGCTAGATGTAGGCTTCTGGGGCACTGACCTCAGGCATGCGAAGAGAGATGGCTGCACTGGTGAACTTTAAGCCTGTCCAACCCTGAGTTTGTGTGATTCAAAGGAGTGTGTAGGTAGATGGGAGTGAGTAAATGTGAAGAATGAGAGCTGCCTTGGGAGGGAGAGGAAGGCAGAGAGGAGTAAGAGTGAGTGAGGATGGGAGAGAATTGAGGTAGCTAGAATCGAAGAGTGAGTGAAGATTGAAATATTTAGCCTAAGAGCTGGCCTCAACTGGAAAGTAGGAAAAGAAGGAAATTGAGCCTCAGAGTAGCTAATGACCCCTCAGCGAAGCAGCTGCAAACATAGCAGAGCCCAGATTTGAATTGAGATCTATGTTATTCTAAAGTCTATGCTTGGTTTAATCCCTTCTTACAACAGATGAGGACAATGAGGCTTTGAAAGATAAAGTGAGTTGCCCAAGGACATCAAGATACTTCCGGTAAAACCAATTCTAGAACCACCAAAACCCATTCCAATATTCCATCCAGGACACTCGTTTCTTCCTACCATAATCAGAAAAAAAGAGGGAAGACACTGAATCTCTGTAAGGTTCTGGAACAGTCTCCTCTATTACCTGTGCCCCTGTCAACTTCTTGGTAAATTAGGGAGAATATAGATAAGGTGTCACAGGGAGTGTGATACAGTCAGAAAACACAAATCCCTCTATTAGGGAAATCCAAGCAATTATTTACTTGTCAATTTAGGAGGGTAGGGCAGGATTACTTTGAGCTAAAGGGATTAGGGTGAAAATAAAGGTATAATTACTTTTATAATAACGATAATCATTTATTAATCTGATGCAGATATTACTCCACCCTCGAGTAGCTTACCTGTTATGATGGGAAATCAGCCAGAGGTGAAGGTGGGGTTGGGAAGGAGAGAGGTAACTGGTACAGGGAGGGGCAGAAGGAAGAAAACTATACTGGAGAAAAAAACATGCTGTTTTGCTACTGATGGAAGGGTGGAAATAATCTGCCAGGACAAACAATTTAGAGTAAGTCAGACACTATTTGTATTAGGGAATATTTTAAAACACAGTAGAGCCCACATTTCTAATTTTCCTTATTAGAAACTAAAGACAAGAAATGTTAAGTGAACTGCCTGAGATCACACAGTTTGTTCCAGGCAGAACTTGGACTAGAACATGGGTCTTTTTACTCTTAGTTCTGTGCTGGTCAAATAAACAACCCACATGAGTGCTGGAGAAAGCAGTGAACTGGGAGAAAGGAAAAAGACCAAAGGAAAGATATTGGGATCTAGGTCAAAGAAGCCAGCCCAGCAGGACCAAATGCCGCTCTCTACTCTCCATCCACATCTCCTCCCCTAATGCACTGGAAAAAACATAAGAGGACCCAAGTGTGAGGAATAGCCTTTAACCTCCACGTCTGGAGCTGATCTAAATCAAATTGCCTTGTGGGAATGGTGCAGAGATTGTAGTGTGCATTATTTTGGCTCATTATAAGGTAATGAGGTATTACCATTTGAGTTTTTACTTTTTTCTGGAAGTGAGAATCCACATAAATAAAAAAAGTAAAACACACCATGAACAAATGTCTTCTAGTAGTTGTATACCTACAATATACTAATTTCACACAATTTCTAACTGAAATCTCACAACTCCACTTATTCCACAAACATTTATTTGTGACCTACAATGTATCAAGTACTATGCTGGGCCCTGGGGGTTTACTGTTAAGCAAAATAGACATGATCCTTGCTCTTACAGAGCTTCTGACCAGCAGGTAACATAAACACCAAATAAAAATTATGGAATGAATTAACTAATTGCAGTAAGAGGCTATTAAGGAGAAATACTTAACAAAATATAGCGAACATTCTTTTAAATGCATACCTGAGCTTGCACAAAAGAAGCAGAGAAATCTTCAGGCTCTTGTGGCAAGGAAGAAAGTGAAAAACAAGATTGTAAAGCATAAACCCACCACCTGGGGCATGAGGTGGGAGTAGGGTACAGAGGTTGAAAGAACATAGCTTGCGATGTTGGTAACCATAGCTTAGACTGAAATACCCATGCTGGTCAGGAAACAGAATCTTAGACATTTTTTCAAAGGTAAGGAGTTAGAACTGAGACCTTCATGTAACCTGGGACTCTCATAGGGCTACATTATCGGTGAAAGAGTCAGCTTTAAAATATCTGCTGGCAGGTAAAGGGAAATGACGAGGGTATTTATTTATCTTAGCATGGGTTCTGGAAACACTTATTTGCATTAGGCGTGGTTCTGGTGGAGGGTAGTGAGCCCCCCGAAAATTCATAACTATAGATCTTATGAGGATTCAGGGTTTAAGTAAATACTCATAATCTTCTTCCTTGGGGAAAATTAGCAAAAAAGTGGGCCCAGGCTGATATCCTTGGCAAAAGCAAAAGCATAAATAATGTGGAAGGTCACAGGATCTTCCTTTCACATTTACATAAATATAGACCTAATCCTGTCTTCCACAAATTTCCATAAAGCCACAATAAAATCACTATTAAAGATGAGCTTACAATCCAAAATTGAAAAACAAAGAAGCAAGTTATCAGGAGCAACACACACACATACATACACATCCCCAAAAAACAGAAAAAAAGAAAATTATACCTAACCAGCAACATAATTGGACCCTTAAAAACTTCAGTAATAGTATGTGCTGAAAAAGCCTATAAAATAACTATATTTTAAATGATAAAGACACAAAATGAGGACCAAAAAACATGAGACCAAAAAGATGTTTTCCTAAAAAAGGTAAGTAGAATGTTTAGAAGTAAAAAAAATACAGTCACTGAGAATAAAATCACCTAAGTAGATTAGAGGTTGATGAAGAGAGAATTAATAAACTGGAAGACAGAGCCAAGTAAATTGAAGGGAATGAGTTTCAGAAAGATTACAAAAAAAAAGGAATATAGGAAAGTCATGCTAATAGACCTGCAGCCTAGACTAAGAATGCCAAGTTATATCTGCTTTGGGTTTTAGAATGAAAGAACAGAGAAAATGGGGGAGAAGCGATGTTCAAATATAGTTTTCTAGAATGAATAAAGACATCTCAGATACAATAAAGATATCTCAGATACAAGGAACACAATGAGTACTTAGCCTGATTTAAAAAATAAAATAAAATGCACACCCAGAGAGAGTATACTAAAACTATAGAACACACAAGTTTAAAAATATTTTTAAACAATCAGAGAGAAAAATAGGATACCTTCAGGGGAATGGCATGTAGGATTCCAGGTTTGTGATGATTTTCCCTTGTCACTTTGAAGATGGAACTCCCTTGCCAATAGTTAATGTTGTAAGTCGGTGTACATGCCATTGTAGGTAAATATGTTTCACATTGACCACATAAAACAAGAAATATTTAATGGTTAGTTGGGCAGGTTATAAAAACAGTGAAACTGAAGTATTGGGCAACAGTGACTTATGTACTATGAGAAGGTGCTGATGGCAGCTAAAGTATTATATTCATATCAAACATTGATATCATTAGAGTATATAATTTATAAATCAGTCGAGTTATAGGAAAAGAATAAAGAAAACTGCTTCAATTCAACAGATGGCAGAACATGAGGAAACAAATCTAAAGAATGGATGAGAAAAGTCAGCTTGGGGTTTGAGAACATAGGAAAGAGAGATGAGATGAGGGTGAAGAGACAGGATGGGCCAGATCTTGTAAAGCAGATTTGCAAATTGTGATTCTAAAAGGTAGGTGCTCTTTTCTTTAGAAAAAAAAGTGTAGACATGGAGTCTCAGAAAAGTTACTAATGTATATTAGTTTATACAACGTCATCAGAGAGAGAGCTGCATGGTATGTCCTTCCTCATTCCACTGCACCAAGCTGTAATTGCTGTGAAGACACTCCAAAACCAGAACATCTGGCTCAGCTCATTGGTAGAGCTAGCAAAAACAATAGAAATCAGCAACATTTGCTAAGCACTTACTAGCTGCCACAGACAATAGTACATGCTTTATGTCAATTAATCCTCACAATTACGAAAGAATCATTATTATTATCCCCATTTTACATATTTGAGAAGACTGAGGCTCAGATGGTTAAATGACTAGGCACATGGCAAAGCCAGATGCGAACACAGATTCATCTGTTTTTTTAATCTCCATATTATATGGCTGGAATTTGTGGCCCTTCACCCAATTTAGAAGGGATCTGTTCATCTTTTCCAGAAGGCATTTCTTAGAACGAAATGTTTTTACAATAATGATGATGTGAATTTTAAAATAAAATACTCAGCTTTCACCTACCCCACTGACATAGGACTTTTTACTTTTCTCTATTCCTTCCTAAACTTTAAGCGTATGTACACATGCTTGCGTAGCTATAACCATATAGTATAACAATTCTGGGTTTCTACTTTCTGCATATGCAAAATATTCCATTGAGGTCAAGTACATTACTTGCCTTATTTCTGTCTTATTGGACATTCAATTTCAATCAAATAACTTCAACTTCTCCCTATTTATTAGCCATTCCATCTTAGCATATAAACACACTCTCTCCTCTTTTGTAGTACAATTATATCCAAATGCTTCATCCAATCTACCTGCTATTCTATCTCCTTCCTTCCCATTTCTGTCAAGTTTTTAAAATAAATATTCTTGGCTTAGAGACTCTACTTAATCACTTCTCATTTCTACCTCAATCTACTTCAATTTGGTTTCTTCCATTCTCTTGTCCACTCTCCTTAGGCAATCTCCTTTATGTGCATATTACAACTACATCTTTGCTGGTGACCCACACCCAGACTTCTCCAAAGATTAGTCCAGGGATCAGAGGGCTGGGCTGAGGCTGGGGACCATGAGCTTGTGGTGACACAAGTCTAAATGACCTGATGACTTTCTCCAGCAGTGTGCAGCAGCCGAGGAGAGGCGGAGAAGAAGGTATGACTAAGACTAATATCACATTGGCCTTTGATTAACATAAGGAAGGACAAAGCTGGAGGGGAATTGAGAGTGTTGAGGAGTATGGAGAAGAAAACCCAGAATACAAGGTCATGATCAGAGAAGGTGGTGCATTGTGGCGATACACCATTCTCAGTAAGCTGGAAGTGAAGGAAGGGAGGCTAGTAATGGTTGATTGGGAGGAAATGAAGGGTTCACAAACAGCCTTTCTGGCAGTGATGCCTTCCCCATAAGAACATGCCTCTCACAAAGGATCTCCTTCATCCCTCTCCAGAAGACAAAAGGAAACACAAGAAAAAGTGCCTGGGGCAGATCCCTGGTTCCTGCTTCATGGATGTGAGATGTCCAGGGTGCTCTACAGTCACAACGGCCTTTTCCTATGCACAAACAGTAGTTTCATGTTTTGGCTGCTCCACTGTCCTCTGGCCACCTACAGGAGGAAAAGCAAGGCCTATAGAAGGATGTCCCTTCAGGAGGAACTAGCACTAAAAGCACCATGAATCAAGATGAGTGGGAAATCATCCCAATAAACATGTTTTTAATTTATTTTTGAATAAAGGACAAGATTTATGGAAGTAAAATTATGAGCAAGTGAGAAGGACAGAAGATTGTATTCAGAGAGGGGAGTATGATGTTTGAGATCTGACATGGGGCTGACGAGGACAAAGTGGATCCCTGGGGGAGAGTAGCTGACCTGAAGTGGTGTTATGGAGATCAGTGATCCACATAGAGTGACAGCGTGACCTGAAGGAGAGAGAAAGATTGGGCCACAGGGAAAAATCCTCAACAAATATAGGGAGGGATCAAGAGGTGAGTCAGCTCAGCCGTGGTGAGTAATAAGGCAGGATAGCACTATGGCACAGACAGAAGAGTAAACCTCAGAGGCACAAGCTGTACACAAAGATGAAGAGATACTGCTTTGCATTCAGGAATGGGGAGGGAAGCAGAAGAATACTGAACCTCCCTCTGAACTCTGGGGTCCCCTTTTAGTCCACACAGGGAACTCCTTCCAGCTTCTTGAACATTCCATGCTTGTTTATCCCTGGTATTTTCTAGCACTCCCCATCTCTGTAAGGATCACCATTCCTTATCCACTGTCACAAGGCAGAAACCCAGGAGTCATCCTGGAAACCTTTCCCTTGTTTCCCCATCCAATCCATCAGCTCAAAATCTGTTATGTCTCTCTGGAATCCATTGATTTCTCTCCATCTCTGCTATCTCAACATGAGCCAAGGTCCCATCAGTCCTGGCTAGACTGCTGTAATGATAGCCTCCACCTGGCCTCTCTGCTGCTTCTCTTCCCTCCCTCAAATCAGGTCTCCACTCAGCTCCCATGGTGTTTTAGTGTTTTCATGTAACTGATAAACACATACCCAAGACTGGGAAGAAAAAGAGGTTTCATTGGACTTACAGTTCCACATGGCTGGGGAGGCTCAGAACCATGGCAGGAGGTGAAAGACACTTCTTACATGGTGGTGGTAAGAGAAAATGAGGAAGAAGCAAAAGCAGAAAACCCATCAGATCTTGTGAGGCGTATTCACTATCACGAGAATAGCACTGTAAAGACCAGCCCACATGATTCAATTACCTCCCCTTGGATCCCTCCCACAACATGTGGGAATTCTGGGAGAGACAATCCAAGTTGAGATTTGGGTGGCGACACAGCCAAACCATATCATTCCAACCCTGGCCCCTCCAAATCTCAGGTCCTCACATTTCAAAACCAATCATGCCTTCCCAGCAGTCCCCCAAAGTCTTAACTCATTTCAGCATTAACTCAAAAGTACACAGTCCAAAGTCTCATCTGAGACAAGGCAAGTCCCTTCTGCCTATGAGCCTGTAAAATCAAAAGCAAGCTAGTTACTTCCAACGGGGGTATAGATATTGAGTAAATACAGCCATTCCAAATAGGAGAAATTGGCCTTCACAAAGGGGTTACAGAGCCCACGCAAGTCTGAAATCCAGTAGGGCAGTGAAATTTTAAAGCTCCAAAATGATCTCCTTGGAATCCAGGTCTCACCTCCAGGTCATGCTGATGCAAGAGGTGGGTTCCCATGGTCTTGGGCAGCTCCACCTCTGTGGCTTTGCAGGGCAGAGCCTCCCTCCTGGCTGCTGTCATGGACTGACTTTGAGTGTCTGTGGCTTTTCCAGGCACACGGTACAGACTGCCAGGGGATCTATCATTCTGGGGTCTGCAGGACGGTGGCGCTCTTCTCACAGCTTGACTAAGCAGTGCCCCAGTAGGGGCTCTATGTGAAGACTTCAACCCCACATTTCCCTTCCACACTGCCCTAGCAGAGGTTCTCCATGAGGGCCCCACCCCTGCAGCAAACTTTTGCCTGGGCGTCCAGGCATTTCCAGACATCTTCTGAAATCTAGGTGGAAGTTCCCAAACCTCAATTCTTGACTTCTGTGCACCTTCAGGCTCAACACCATGTGGAACTTGCCAAGGCTTGAAGCTTCCACCCTCTGAAGCCACAGCCTGAGTTCTACATTGGCCCCTTTTAGCCATGGCTGGAGTGGCTGGGACACAGGGCAGCAAGTCCCTACACTGCACACAGCATGGGGACGCTGGGCCTGGCCTACAAAACCACTTTTTCCTCCTGGGCCTCTGGGCCTGTGATGGGAGGGGCTGCTTTGAAGGTCTCTGACATGGCCTGGAGACATTTGCCCTGTGGTCTTGGGGATTAACATTAGGCTCCTTGCTACTTATGCAAATTTCTGCAGCCAGCTTGAATTTCTCCTCAAAAAATGGGTTTTTCTTTTCTACTGCATTGTCAGGCTGCAAATTTTCTGAACTCTTATGCTCTGTTTCCCTTTTAAATTAGAATGTTTCTAACAGCACCCAAGTCACCTTTTGAATGCCTTGCTGCTTAGAAATTTCTTCCACTAGATACCCTAAATCATCTCTCTCAACTTCAAAGTTCCACAAATTTCTAGGGCAGGGGCAAAATGCTGCCAGTCTCTTTGCTAAAACATAACAAGAGTCACCTTTGCTCCAGTTCCCAAGTTCCTCATCTCCATATGAGACCACTTCAGCCTGGACCTTACTGTTCATATTACTGTCAGCATTTTTGTCAAAGTCATTCAACAAGTCTCTAGGAAGTTCCAAACTTTCCCATTTTCCTGTCTTCTTCTGAGCCCTCCAACCTCTGCCTGTTACCCAGTTCCAAAGTCACTTCCACATTTTCAGGTATCTTTTCAGTAACGCTGGTACTGATACTACTGGTACCAGTTTTCTGTATTAGTTTGTTTTCACACTGCTGATAAAGACTTGTGTGAGACTGGAAAGAAAAACAGGTTTAACTGGACCTACAGTTCCACGTGGCTAGGGAGACCTCACAATCATGGTGGGAGGCAAAAGGCACTTCTTACATGGCAGTGGCAAGAGAAAATGAGGAAGAAGCAAAAGTGGAAACCCCTGAAAAACCCATCAGATCTCATGAGATTTAGTCACTATCACTAGAATAGCATGGAAAAGACGAGCCTCAATGATTCAATTACCAACCCCCGGATCCCTCCCACAATACATGGGAATTCTGAGAGATACAATTCAAGTTGAGATTTGGGTGCGGACACAGTCAAACCATATCACATGGCAGCATGCATCTCTCCTTCAAATGCAATTTTTAGTTTGGTCACTCTCAACACTTGACTTCCCATATTTCCTTTTTTGAAACTCTTCAATCCAATTCTGTTGTTCTGGATGGGCATGGTGGCTCATGCCTATAATTCCAACACTTTGGGAGGCTGAGGTGGGCAGATCACTTGAAGCCAGGAGTTGGAGACCAGCCTGGCCAACATGGTGAAACCCCATCTCTACTAAAAGTACAAAAATTATCTGGGTATGGTGGTACTCACCTGTAATCTCAGCTACTTGGGAGGCTGAGGTGGGAGAATTGCTCAAACCCAAGAGGCAGAGGTTGCAATGAACTGAAATCTTGTGCCACTGCACTCCAGCCTGGGTGATAGAGTGAGACTCTATCTTAAAAAGAAAAAAAAATCTGTTGTTCTAAGGATAAAGTTCAAACTTCTACATGCCCCAAAGCCCCTCACTTGGAATGGTCCCCACCTTCCCCAGTCTCATGCCACATCTTACCGCTCTTTGCTTTCAAACTCTAGCCTCACTGGCTTCCTTTCACTTTCTTAAATAAATGCATGATGATTTACCCTTTGCACATCTGTTCCCTCTATCCTAAATACTGTTCTCTGCTCTCAGAGAAAGCACCAGCAGGTCTCCCCTCTACATATTCTTATGGTCGCATGTACTTCTTCTCGGTAGCACTTACCACTGAAGTTAGTTTATCTGTAGCTCTGGGGTTATTTAATTAATACTTATCTCCCCCTGCTAGCCTGCAAGGGTAGTGAGGACAGGGACTCCGCTTGACTTTAGTAACCACTTTGTTTTTTATTTCTAGCATGGAAATATGGGCCATATGTGGTAGGTAAGAAGACATAGCATCCAGATACTGTTTCAAGGAAACACTTGCTTCCCGTCCACAGAAAACATGGTCAGCAGACAGCCTTCAGCTGTCAGCTCCTTTAGCAGCAGCCTCAGTTGTATAGAGCAGTATCTCTGAAGGTAACCCTTCTTGAGGCAGTCCACATTTGGTACAGTAACACAGAGTTCAGTGGGCTTCATGGTGTCCCCAGAAAGACAGATCCATGTCCCAACCCCTAAAACCTGTGAATGTGACCTTTTTTAGAAAAAGGGTTTCTGCAAATGTAATTAAGAATTTTCTTTTTATTCAACTTTTACTTTAGGTTCCAGGGGTACATGTGCAGGCTTGTTCCATGAGTAAACTGCATGTCACAGGGATTTAGTGTACAGATAATTTTTTCACCCAGGTAATCAGCGTAATATCTAACAGGTAGTTTTTTCAATCCCCACCCTCCTCCCACCCTCGACCCACAGGTAGGCCCCAGTGTCCATCGTTCCCTTCTTTGTGTCCACGAGTACTCATTGTTTAGCTCCTACTTCTAAGTGAGAACACGCAGTATTTGGTTTTCTGTTCCTGTGTAAATTCACTTAGGATAATGCCCTCTAGTTCAATCCATGTTGCTGCAAAGGACATAATTTAATTAATTTTTATGGCTGTGTAGCATTCCATGGTGCATATGTACTGCATTTTCTTTATCCAATCCACTAGGCTAATGATCTTGAGATAAGATCATTTCGGATTCAGGATGAACCCTAAGTCCAGGGACAGATACCCTTATAGGAAAAAGGCAGAGGGATGTCGAATATTTGTTATTATGTATTTGTCTAAACCTAAGAATGTACAACACCCAAAAGTAAACCCCAATGTAAGTGATGAGCTTTTGTGATGACGATGTGTCAGTGCAGCTTTATCAATTGTACAAGTGTCCACTCTTGTGGGGGTGTTGATAATGGGGAGGCTGTGCCTGTGTCGGGGCAGAGGTACATGGGAATTCTCAATATGTTTCTCTCAATTTTTCTGTGAGCCTAAAATTGCTCTAAAAAAACTAAGTCTTCTAGAAATAAACTAAACAAAACAAATATGTAAAAGGCAGAGGGAGATTTGAGACTCAGCCCACAGAGAAGGCCAGGTGAAGACAGAGGCAGAGACTGTAGTGATGCGGCCACAAGCCAAAAAATGCCAGGAGCCACCCAGAGCTGGAAGAGGAAAGGAACAGTTCTCCCCAGAGCCTTGGAGGGAGCACAGCCCTGCCAACACCTTGATTTCAGACTCTGGCCCCTAGAACGGTGGAAACACAAAGTTCTGTTGTTTGGAGCCACCCGGTCTGTGATAGCTTGTCATGGCTGCCCTATGAAATGAACACACAGGGACATAAAGACCTCATATTTGGGCCCCGGGGGATGACTCTGATGAGTGATTCTAGCTCCAGAGCTCACCACTGGGTTCCTGGGGTTCCGTCAGGCCTGCATCAGGGTTCAACTTCTGCTGGCCATTTCTGCTTTCTTCCTTCTTCCTTTCACAGGCTTTGACCCCCAATAAACATCTCACACTCCATACTGACTGCTTCTAAGAGCCCAGTGTGACACACCATAATAAGATTTTTGTTAAATAAATACAGTGGACAGTAAATTCCTGGAAAGCAAAAACCATGTCCTATTCACGTTTACAACCTTAGAGCTTTGCATAGTACTTCACATATGATAGATGTCCAACAACAATTTGTTAAATGAAGGAAAGAATGCATGAACATGTAAGTGGATTATGTTGAATCTGTAGATTAAAATGTATTTCAGTTAAATGTTTTCATATATCTCTTGTGAGCCTACACTGAGGAAGAAAGGAAGAAAGGAAGGAAGGAAGGAAGGAGGGAGGGAGGGACATCGATTGTTTCAGGCTGTGTCATAAGCTCGTCTGAGCTCTGTCATCAGGCTCCTATAAGGGTAGGGCTGGAGAGGATACAATCGCCAGAAAGGACAGCTTTTGCCCTTGAGGGCAACATTTTTGCTCTTGCAGAGCTAAGACTCTTCCTATCAACGTGCAGAAATAATTCTACCACCCTACCCCCAGCCATTCTCACATAAATCCTAAGGATAAACATTTTTAGTGTGAGGAACAAAATAAAACAGAAGGAACATGCTGCAACAGGGCGGTGGATTGCGGGTGAAGGAGAAGGAGTCACCACTGTTTTTAACAGTGGGAAAGACCCCATGAAGGAGATGGGATTTCACACGGGCTTTACCTCACAGCATGTTTCAGGGGCACAGGACCTTAGAGGTGACCCACTGCAGTGCCTTCTTTTATAGATGAAGAAACTGAGGCTCAGAGAAAGAAGTGATTTCCTGAAGGTCTTACTACCAGGCTGGTAGCAAAGATGAGGCTGGAGCCTCAGAGTTCTTTTCTATAAATCTTACCAGGGTAGTAGGAAGGGAGGAATAAAAGGAGAGAAGGGGGAAGTGAGAGAGAAGTGGCAAAATGAATAAGGTCTCAGTCTCTGTAGGGGGAAGGAGATAATCAGGCTCTGGCTAGATACTTTGGATAGATTGTACTAATTATTCCCTACAACAACTCTGTGAAACAAAATGTGCTATCTTCATTTTATTATCTAGGACAGTGAAATAAGAAATGCTGGGTGAGTTGTCCAAGTAAATGGTGGAGTTAGGATTCAAACCCTGGTCTGTCTCACTCCAAAGACTGTACTTTCTCCAGGAGAGCATGTTATAAGGGAAAAGGGTGGAATGAAAGTGGGAAGTGGAATGAAGGGATGGTGACGGGCGGGTTAACTGGGGAACAATGCAAAGGAATACAGGAGTGGGGTTTGAGTAGCCCAAAATCCCCAGAAGAGGACCCTAAAGCTCAGAGTGGTAGAAGAGGACAATGAAACATTTCTCATCTCCAAATGCCTAAGAATAAGGGGGAGATGGCAGGAGTGTCTCCATCTGGAGTTGGAGTCGTGGGTTGGTGTTAAAGGTGGAACCCTGGGCAGGTAGAGGGGCCATCATTATCCCTGCCGGAGGTAACTACCACCCAGCTGCATGAAGGGCATGACTCTGGGAATGGTGAGAAATAGAGAGATGTGGAAGATGAATTAGTGAAGGGGTGGGAACAGTTGGGATGGACAGAGCAAGGGGCTCCATGGAGTTCTGAGTGATGACTGAGAAGCTCCCTCCTTGAGAAGCACTCGAGTGGGCATGCTGCTCAGGGCAACAAGAAAGCTGCATCTGAGAGAGGAATCCCAACTGGCCAAGGGCAGCTCCGCTCTGCTCTCATTAAAGTGAATTCAAGGGACTTCGACTTAGTGATGTCACCTCCATGTCTCATTGCTTTGGCCCAGGCCCTGGTCATCTTGCATGGCAACCTTGGAAGAATTTGTTAACTCATCTCTTGCCTCTTCCAGTCTAGTTCCCTCCTCCAAACAACCCTCTCATTTTTTCCAAAATGGACCTTTGCAGGCCACAAGTCAGATTTGATCACTACCCAACTTTAAACCCTCAAAGTTTAAAAACTCTTGTGCGCTGACCCAAGTTGCTCATCTCCTACCTCTCCTTACCATTCCCCTATACCAGTGCTGCTTTGAACTTAACACGATTCCATCAACAGGATGTACTCTTTCACCATGCCATGCTCTGCAGCTGCTTCTTCCTCTCTCTAGAATTTTTCAGTCTCCATCCTTCTCCACCAGGTTTCTACCTGGCAAACACCTTCAGGATGTTGCTTAAAGCCTTCCATTTAAATTAGCCTCCTTACTTTCAAAAGAGAGCAGTGGTTCTCAGAATCCAAGTGTGAATCTGGCGAACTTAAAATATACTCATACACGAATCCCACCCCGGACTTTCTGTTTTAACTGGTCCAGGATATGGGATTGGTCTGGGCATCAGGATTTTATTTTATTTCATTTTAGAGACAAAGTCTTGCTCTGTCACCCAGGCTGGAGTGCAGTGGCACAATCTCGGCTCACCATAACCTCTGCCTCCCGGATTCAAACGATTCTCCTGCCTCAGTCTCCTGAATAGCTGGAACTGAAGAGCTGACAGGCACGTGTCACCATGCCCAGGTAATTTTTGTATTTTTAGTAGAGACAGGGTTTCACCATGTTGGCCAGGCTGGTCTCAAACTCCTGACCTCAGGTGATCCACGCGCCTCGGCCTCCCAAAGTGCTGGGATTACAGGCTGAGCCACCATGCCCGGCTGGGATTTTTTTTTTTAACCCTAGGGATTCAAATGTGCAGCAAACATTGAGAAACCGTGGCGTAGAGTTTAAACTGCTTAACGTTTTAAACGAGACCCTTCATCAGACCTGCTATGAGAAACATGATGCTATTTTCAATTAATGTAATCAGGGTGACAAGAAACCCAAAGAGAAGAGTCATAAATTATAATGACCACAGCTGTTAGCGACTACAGCTCTTACTTAAGGAATCAAGGGGAGTGGTTCTGACTTGTAAGTGTTACAGGAATTTAGAGATGGAGAGTTTTTGTCTACATAAATAGGATAGTAATTAAACTGAACCTTGAAGAATGAGAAATTCAACTTTCCACTACTTTGAATGGATTAGTGGGAAAAGGGGTGAACATTTTCATTAGGGAAAGGGCAGAAGGTAAGAAGATACAGGCTGAAACAATGGTGAACACATTCACTTCTAGGTGCTTTCAAAATACTTTGCCTGTGTGAACTTGTTTAATCTGCATAGTATCCCTAAAACATCCCCATTTTATACTAATACTAATGTCTCCATTTTATAAATAAGAAAACTGAGGTACAGGGAGTTAGGTAATTTGCCAAAAATCACCCAACTACCAAGAGAAAATCGTATGTTTAAAGAATGAGTGAAGGATCTCACCCAGCTGATCCAGTCTGGATGTTTGTTCTCTCCAAATCTCATGTTGATATGATCCCCAATGTTGGAGGTGGGGCCCAGTGGGAGGTATTGGATTATGGGGGCAGATGCCTCATGAATGGTTTAGGACAAACCCATTGATAATTAGTGGATTCTCACTCAGCTCACACAAGATCTGGTTGTTTAAAAGAATCTGGAACCGGCCGGGCGCAGTGGCTCACACCTGTAATCCCAGCACTTTGGGAGGCTGAGGCAGGAAGATCATGTCAAAAGATCGAGACCATCCTGGCCAATATGGTGAAACCCCGTCTCTACTTTAAAAATACAAAAATTAGCTGGGCATGGTGACATGCACCTGTAGTCCCAGCTACTTGAGAGGCTGAGGCAGGAGAATTGCTTGAACCCATGAGGCAGAGGTTGCAATTAGCCAAGATTACGCCACTGCACTCCAGTCTGGCAACAGAATGAGACTCTGTCTCAAAAAAAAAAAAAAAATCTGGAACCTCCTTGCTCTTGTTCTTGTTCCCATTCTCACCATGTGATACACTGGCTTTCCCTTCACCTTCTGCCATGATTGGAAGCTTTCTGAAGCTCTCACCAGAAGCAGATGCTGACACCATGCTGCCTGTACAGCCTGCAGAATTGTAAGCTAATTAAGTCTCTTGTCTTTATAAAGTACCCAGTCTCAGACGTCTCTTTATAGCAATACAAGAATGAACTAACACAGAAAATTGGTACTGAGGAGTGGTGCATTGCTATAAAAATAGCTGAAAATGTGGAAGCAGCCTTGGAACTGGGTAATGGGCAGAAGTTGGAAGGGTTTGGAGGACTCAGACAATGTGAAGACAAGACAAAGTTTGGAATTTCTTACAGAATGGTTAAATGGTTGTGACCAAAATGCTGATAGGACAGCAAAGCCCAGACCGACAAGGTCTCAGATGGAAATGAGGAAGTTATAGGGAACTGGAGTAAAAGTCACTCATATTTCAAACTAGAAAAAAGTTTTGCTGCATTGTGTCTAAGTCCTAGGGATCTGTGGAAGGTTGAACTTAAAAGTGCTGACTTACAGCATTTGGAAAAAGAAATCAATAAGCAGTAAAGCTTTCAAGAGGTGGCATGGTTGTTTTCAACAACCTATGATCAGATGTAGAAGCAAATAAAAAGTTGATGCTTATATTTAAAAGAAAAGTAGAGCATGAAAGTTTGATAAATTCGCAGTGTGGCCATGTTCTAGAAAAAGCAGCAGCATTTTGAGGAGAGGAATTCAAGAAGGCTGTGGAGTACTTGCTAAAGAGACCAGCATGACTGAAAGAAAACCAAGTGCTAATATTCAAGCCAAGGGGAAGAAGGCCTCAAAGGCATTTTAAAAGTCTTCGGGGCAGCTCCTTCCAACAGAGGCCCAGGGGCTTAATGATAGACACAGGAGGCAGACAAATGCCTAGGCAGATAGGGGCAGGTCCCTGGTGAAACTCCACCTTCAAGCTGGAAACTGTCCCAGGTAAATCTTCAGACTGGATTGAAATACAAGCACGACAAGGTTTTAAGGCACTAGTCTGATCTTTAACAAAAATTTATAAAGGGTTATAAAAGGTTTATAAGAATCTCACCTCATGGTCAAACTGGTTAAGATCAGATAAATTATCTATAAGGTTTCATTTAAAAATTGGGGTTGACGTTAATAGCAGACTAATGCAAGGGTAAAATGTGCCTTTCTCTCCCTTGAACAAGATTTTCATGTAATAGTAAAGGACAATGAAAGTTTTGCCTTTTAAAAGAAATTCTTCAGTCATCATTTTGGCTAAATGACTTGTGGTAACCTGGAATTTTATTTCATATATCAAGTGCTTTGAACCTCTAACATATTTAAGAGGCTTCCCAAAACTGAACTGCAGCTTCAAAAGCTGTCTTTTCTGACCCCTAGCTTGTGGATGCTACAGAGGGCCCCTGGAACATCCAAAAGAGAGGTAAATAGGATTATTTGACATGTTTAGCTACATGAGATTGCCAAAGTGATCTTTAATCTTCTTTAGGTTATATTTTAGTGAATAATATTAATATATGTTCCAAAATTGTATAGGATTTCTAAAATCTAATGTCTGAGTATACGCTATCAATCATAATTAAAGTTATTATGTTAAGTTATTGTAAACCACAGAAATAACCACAAAGAAGTCAATCATGTTTGACTGTAACTACCCTGTGTATTGACTGTATACCCTGGATATTTTGTCATTCACAGACAGTTGTTGTCTTGCTTTGATCCTTTGCAAAAGATGATTTATAATCAGCTATAGGTCTTTGACAAATGCTCTCAAATGCAGGTTTCTGATAACTTTGGAGATTGTGATGCTGGAATAAAGGGAAAATGTACAGGACTCATGAAGAGCTGAAATGTTCATGAATATCAAGCAGAACAAGAGTTAACAGAATGGACTGAACAAATGGAAAACTGAAGTAATCTTTTAACCTTTTTGCTTAAAATATTGCTGATTCTTGTTTTGTTTTTCAGAATCAAGGAAAATTTTATTTTGAGCTATTTACAGTCTTTGATAATTGAGTAAGGTATACTCCTGAGAACAAAATTTGGAGCATATTTGTTTCTCTCTGCCTGGCTTCTCCAGAATTTGGAAACTATCTGTGAGTATTCTTAACCTATGCAATATAGTTATTAGCATCAGTGCAGTAAGAATCCATTTTCTTTTGCAACAGGACACAATTAGAGAAACAGGTTTTTTTTTTTTTTTTTTTTTTTTGAGACAGAGTCTCACTCGTCGCCCAGGCTGCAGTGCAATGGCACGATCTTGGCTCACTGCAAGCTCTGCCTCCCGGGTTCATGCCATTCTCTCTGCCTCAACCTCCCGAGTAGCTGGAAGAATGTCCTTCCCTTTAAGGAATCTAGATTGACTTGCAGAGCCAATAAAAGCTCCTTGGGAAAACTGGCCTCATATCTCATCTACACAGTCCCTGTACAGGGTTCCTAACCTGTGGTGAGTAAAGAATGTCACTTTCTAACAGGCCCAGGAGCCTCATGTTCTTGGAACTTCAAGAAGAGAGTAATTTAACCAATTCATAAGTATTTGAGGGTACAAACCCATGGCTGGGCTCAGCTTTAAAAGGAAGGTCTTATATGAGATTTATTGTGGAAGAGAGTTCCATCAAAACCAATTTAAAATCCTATGTGAAAAATAATTATTCTTGCTGCACTTTATGCAAATAATCAGGCCTAGTATAAGACTAAAGTCTATTTTGCAAACAACTCAGTCTTATCATGATTTGCTTTTGACAAAAATGAGGACTGAAGAAAAGTTATGTTTTGAAACTTACCATACATTTGTCATTAAATTACAATTTCATTAGTTGTTCTTAAGTTTTTGCCTAATTTTTTTTTTGCCTAAGCCTGCTTATCCCTCTCAACCAATCAGTGACCTCCAGCTGCAGCTCAGAAGAGACAAACGGGAGGGGTAATGTAAAAAATCTAGATCAATATTCTAGTTCAGGGTAATTATCCCACAAATCCTGCCAGGTGATAGGAGTAAACAGGGTCCCCATAACCCAGAAGTTTGTTTGGAAAAATAAGACCAAGGGAGCTAACCAAAGCCAAGCCCCAAGCACCCAAATCTTAGCAGGCATAAGTACAGCCACCAGTCATCTGGCTGTGCCGGCAACCTCAGGATGCTTTAGCTGTCCTCACTGACTTTGTTTTGTTTTGATATGTACCTTCCAATAACCCAGTTTGCTTCTTCTTGCCTTCAGGCCATCAAACTCCAAACGGTCATGCAACCAGAGCCTCAGATGATGGCTCCCTTTTACCAGAGACCCTTAGATAGGCCTCTGAGGGAGCTCTGACTGACTGCCATCTTCCCAACACAGTGCCCCCTGTCAGGAGGAAGCAGTTAAGATCGGTCTTCATCCCTATTCCCATGGCAGTAAGATGTACCTCTTCAGAGCAGACAATGATAGAGGCAGGAGGCAGACAAATGTCTAGGTAGATAGGGACAGGTGCCTGGCGAAATCCCACCTTCAAGTTGGAAACTGTCCCTGGTACATCGCAGGACCAGATTGAAAACCCACCTTCCCATTTGGTGTGCTTTCCTCTGATTGATCCCCATCCTTCACCTATTTTACAACTACCTACCCTTTCCTAATTTGTTTTCTACACTGTTGTGCCCACCTTTGAGTGATGTCCTCACCTTAACCTTTTTTGCGTACTCACAAACCAATCATCATGAGCTCCCTATTCTGAGCCCATGAAAAGCCCTGGGTCAGCCACATTGGGAACTCTCCTGCCTTTGGATAGGAGGACCACTCTTGCATCCCTTCCCCGTAAAAAGCTGTTTCATCACTCAGTAAAACTTCCCACCTGACTCACTCTTCCAGTGTCTATGTGCCTAATTCTTCCTGGTCATGAAACAAGAACCCAGACCTAGCTAAGCTACAGACAAAATCCTGCATCACTAGGAGGAAAGAATGGATTCAGGGGCCAGGCCCAGGGCCCTACTGCCCTGCCCAGACTCAAGGCACTGCTCCCCATATCCTGGCTATTCTGGCTCCAACCTTGGCTCAAAGGGGATAAGGTACAGCTTAGGCCACCACTCTGGAGGACACAAGCCATAAACCTTGGCAGCTTCCATTCAGTGTTAAGTCTACAGGTATGCAGAGTGCAAAAGTGAAGGAGACTTGTCAGCTTCCCCTTAGATTTCAGAGATGTATCAGAAAGCCCGAATGCCCAGGAAGAAGCCTGCAACAGGAGTGGATCCCTCACTGAGAGCCCTACTAGGGCAGTACAAAGGGGAAATGTGGGATAGGATCCCCCACACAGAGTCCCCACCAGAGCAATGCCTAGTGGAGCTGTAGGAAGGGGGCTGTTGCCATTCTACACAAGAATGGTAGAGCCACTAGTAGTCTGCAACCTCGGCATGGGAAAGTCACAGGGGCAGAGCTTCCCAAAGCCTTGGTATTGATGCCATTGGAAAGAGCAAGTTTGGCCCAAAACACCAGTCTGCCCAGGATGTGGGACATGGAGCCAAAGGAGATTATTTTGGAGCTTTAAGATTTAATGTCACCATCCTGGCTAACACGGTGAAACCTCGTCTCTACTAAAAAATACAAAAAACTAGCCGGGCGAGGTGGCGGGCGCCTGTAGTTCCAGCTACTCGGGAGGCTGAGGCAGCAGAATGGCGTAAACCCAGGAGGCGGAGCTTGCAGTGAGCTGAGATCAGGCCACTGCACTCCAGCCCGGGCGACAGAGCCAGACTCAGTCTCAAAAAAAAAAAAAAAAAAAAAAAAAATTTAATGTCTGCCCTGCTGTGTTTCAGACTTGTGTGGAGACTGTTATCCCTTTCTTTTAGCCAGTTTCTCACTTTGGGAATGGAAATGTCTACTCAATGCATGTACCACCATAATCTCTTGGGTGTAAACAGCTTGTTTTGACTTTACAGGTTCATAGGTAGAAGCAATGTGTCTTGAGTCTCAGATGAGACTTTGGACTTTGATGAGTTAAGATTTTGGGGACTATTGGAATGGGATGATTCTATTTTGCAATGTGAGAGAGACATGAGATTTGGGGAGCCACAAGTGAAATGATATAGTTTGGATGTTTGTCCCCTCCAAATTTCATGTGAAATGTGATCCTCAGTGTTGGAGATGGGGCCTAGTGGGAGGTATTAGATTTTGGGGGCACATCTTTCATAAATGGCTTAGCACCATACCCTTGGTAATGAGTGAGTTTTTGCTCAGTCATTTTATGTGAGATCTGGTTGTTTAAAAGAGTCTGGAACTTCCCCTCTCGTTCTTTTTCCTGTTCTCATCATGGGATACACCAGCTCTCCCTCTGCCTTCTGCCATGATTGGAAATTTCCTGAGGCCCTCACCCGAAGCAGATGCCAGCAACATGCTTCCTGTACAGCCTGGAGAACTATGAGCCAATTTAAAAAATGTTTTTTAAATAAGTCACACAGTCTCAGATATTTCTTTACAGAAATGTGAGAACAGGCTAACACATCAACAGGTATGAAAGACTCATGCTGGATATTTGTGGAAAATGAGTTTAAGTCATTAGAATGGTTCTAGGGGAGGAAGGGCCTGGAATGGGAGAATCGTGTGTTTAAACTCAACATGTTGAGAAATAGACACTGACAGTCACAAAGCAGAAGACCAACTCAGTAAAGTAGTGTGTTTCAGGAATTTCAAGAGCCAGCAGGTTGTGGGGATACTTTCATTTCCAGCCTTGATGGAATAGGTGTGTTGTCGTAGGCCAACACACCTGCTGAGAACAAGTAGAAAACCCAGACAGAACAAATTTCTGCATGAAAGCACTGGAGATCTGTCAAACAGCTAGGATTTGAAGGACCAGATCCTGTATAGGGAGAACATTTATTGAGGTGAACCCAACTCTCTATACACTGCTTTTACCTATTGGCATTTGTTGATTATCAGTACATGGCAGGAGGCCAAGAAGTTGGGCAGAGGAATCTGCTAAGAATCAGAAGAACTTCATGAGGCAGAAAGATAAAAATGGAAGCATTTCCCAGGCACCCAAGACTTGAGGGCTAAAATCCCAAAGAGAAATGAGCCTAATAGTCAGCACTAGTATTTGAGACCAGCTATGGTTTGAATATTCATTCCCTCTAAAACTCATGTTGAAATTTAATTGCCATTGTGACCGTATTAAGAGATGGAATTGTAATAGGTCATTTTCCCAATGCACAACCATTCAATATAAGGAGACACTGGAGATTGTGGCAGAGAAAGCGTTCAATAATTGTAGGGCAGCCAAATGAGGAGATGGGAGTATCTCTAATCCACCCTCCCAAGAAATTTGGGTCTGGGGTTTTAAAGGGGTTAGAGTAGGCTGAAGTGTGGGGATCATTGATTGATCAGAGTGCAGAGTGAAGTCATGGAATGGGGAAATGAAGAAACTACATTCTTACAGTCATTTGGCTCCTCTGTGGGGAGGGCGGGGATCTTTAAACTGGTTGGCATCAGCCTTTCCACTAGAATTCAGAATTTAAGCAATTCTTTTTTTTTTTTTTTTTTTTTTTTTTTTGAGACGGAGTCTCGCTCTGTCACCCAGGCTGGAGTGCAGTGGCCTGATCTCAGCTCACTGCAAGCTCCACCTCCCGGGTTTATGCCATTCTCCTGCCTCAGCCTCCCGAGTAGCTGGGACTACAGGCGCCCGCCACCTCGCCCGGCTAGTTTTTTTGTATTTTTTTAGTAGACACGGGGTTTCACCGGGTTAGCCAGGATGGTCTCGATCTCCTGACCTCGTGATCCGCCTGTCTCGGTCTCCCAAAGTGCTGGGATTACAGGCTTGAGCCACCGCGCCCGGCCTCATCTTAAGCAATTCTTAAACAAAAAGTCTTATGATTCTAATATGAGTGGTCTTACGTATAGGAACAATGGGGATGCAGCCCCCCGGGGCCAAAGTCACAGAATCTACTGCCATGTGACTTTGGGTTACAAGGAAATTGGCCGAAGTGCAGCCTGATTAATGCTTGATTTCAACTATACTTTTGCCCAGAACCCAGCATGTAATTCTTGTTAACCCTGTGAGGATGGTTTCAGGACCTTTAAGAGGTGATTAGGCCATGACGGCTCCACCCTCACAGGAGGGACTGGTGCCACTGTAAAAGAGTGAGTTTGGCCCCCTCTCACCCTCTCTTGCCCTTCTGCCTCCTGCCGTGGGATAACACAGCAAGGTCCTCACCAGATGCGGGCCCCTCAATCTTATAGTTCCCAGCCCCCGTAACAGAAATAAAATTCTGTTTGTTATAAGTTATCCAGTCTCAGATATTCTGTTATGGTAGCACAAGACAGACTAGCAGTAGCACCAGACAGACTAGCAGTAGCACCAGACAGACTAGCAGTAGCACCAGACAGACTAGCACAGAAAATTGGTACCATAGAAGTGGGGCTGTTCCTGTAGCAAATACCTAAAAACAGGAAAGCGGCTTTCGAACTGAGTAATGGGTAGAGGCTGCAAGAATTTGGAGGAGCAGGCTAGAAAAGACCTCAATTGCCACGAAAGTGGTGTTAAGGGTGATTCTGGTGAAGGCTTATAAGAGGAGGAAAGCTGTAGGGAAAGTCTGAATCTTCTCAGAGATTCCTTAAGCAGTCACGATCAGAATGCTGGTAGAAATAGAGATGATTAAGGCCATTCTGATGACCTCGATTTCAGAAGGAAGTTGAGGAAAACATTGGAAACTGGAGGGAAGATGATCCTTGTTATAAAGTAGTGAAGAACTTATCTGAATTGAGTCCATACCCAACGCCTTTGCAAAAGGCAGAATTTTAAGAGCAATTAACTAACGTATCTGGTAGAAGAAATGCCTAAGCAGCAAAGCTTAAGTGTGCTGTGTGACTTTTTAAAATTACATATAGAAAAATACAAGAAGAAATAAATGATTTAAAGGCAAAATTTATAATTAAAAGGGAAACCAAAGTTAGGGGTTCTTAGCCTGACCACGTGGTAAAGAATAAAAGATAATTTTCAGGAAAGAAATGGAAGGTGTGGCCAAGCATCTGTTTGATAGGAAGATTAGTTTGGGTAGAATGAAGCCAGAGGCTATTTATCAGGACCATGGGAGGATGTCCCTGAAGGGCACTTCAGAGATTACCTCCCATCACGGGCCCAGAATACCAAGGCCTGGGGTAAGAAAATATGGCAAAAGAGAGGCTTAGGGTCCCCAAGGAATCTTGGGGCCCTGCTCCCCACATTCCCCCATTAATGCTCCTTGGTCACCCCAGATGTGAGTCAAGGGAGCCCAGGTGTGGCTGGGCCTCAGCTTTGGAAGGTAGAAATAGCAAAGATTGGCAACATCACGTTGGCAGAATCCATGGGGTGTTAAGTCTTCAGGCACACGGATTGCCAGAGCTTTGGGGGCACAGTTTCCTCCACCTAGATTTCAAAGGATATTGTGGACAGCCTAGGGACACAAGCAGAGACCTGTCACAGGGACAGAGCTACTGCAAAGAGCCCTCACTTGGGCAATGCCCAGTAGAACTGTAGGGCTGGAGCTGCTGCAGAGAGTCCTCACTAGGCCTAGTGGAGCCTTGGGGGTGCAGTCACTTCTGAGCCCCCAGAACAGTAGAGCTACCAGCATGCAATGCATGCAGTGCCAGCCTAGGAGAGCCACAGACATTAACTGCAACCCATGAGAGCAGCCATCTGGGCTGCAACCAGCACAGCTATCAAGGTAGCAGGGTTGAGTCCCCCCAGGGCCTTGGAAGCCTAACCCCCATACCAGTATGTTCAGAAGTGGGGGCACTGATTCAAGGAAGATTATTTGAGAGACTTAAGGTTAATGTTCATCTTACTGGGTTTTGGAGTTACTTGAGAATAATTATCCCCTTTTCCTTGCCTATTTCTCCCCTTTGGAATGGGAATGTCAATCCTATGTCTATCCCACCTTTGTATTTGGAAGTAAATAATGTGTTTGATTTCATAGGCCCACAGCTGAAGGGGAATATACCTCAGGATGAAATGTGCCTTTAGTTTCCCCCAAATCTGGTTTAGATGACATTCTGGACTGTAGACTTTTAAGTTGGTACTATATCAAAATTAAAACTTTTGAGGCAATTGGGATGGAAAAAAATGTATTTAATATGTAAGAAGGACATGGTTTTGAGGGTCCAGGAGCAGAACGCTATGGTTTGAGTGCTTGTCCCTGTAAACTTACATTGAAATGTTATTACCACTGTAACAGTATTAAGAGGTGACTGGGCCATGAAAGCTCTACCCTCATGGGTGGTATTGATGTCATTATGAAAGGGTGAGTTTGGCCCCCTCTCGCTCTCTCTCTTGACATTTCACCTTCTGCCATGGGAGGATGTGACAAGAAGGCCCTCACCAGATGCCGGCCTCTCAATCTTAGACTTTCCAGCTTTCGGAATTGTGGGCCAATACATTTCTGTTCATTACAAATTATTCAGTCTCAGGTATTCTATTATGGCAGAACAAGACGAAGTAACACAAGGCCTTTACTAATCAAGCTGTGCAAAGCAAGAGACTAAGAAGCTAAACAGAGGCTGAAAAGAAGATCAAAGCTTTCACGAGTGTCTCAATGTGGGACAAGAATTGGAGTTAAGCACCCCTTCAAGGATGGGGGCAGAGAGTTTCTAGAAAATACCTCAGGATCTCAGTTCGGACATTTGAAGATCCACATACTAGGAGTGAGAGCAAACCAGCAATAAGTAGAGGCTTGCAAAGATGGCAAACATGCTTCACCTTAGTTCATGTTGGACTGAGGTGACCAAATCTTCTTTACCTGCCATAGGATAAAGTGAATCTTCTCTAGACTGAGCAAGCTTCGTTCAGAGCTTCTACAATATTATAGACACAATATTCAGCACCAATAAATAACTACAAGACATACGAAGAAACAGAACTAAGAAAAAAACAGGTAATGAATATATATGCATAGGCGACACAGGCAAGGATTATCTGACACCGACCTTAAAATAACTATGATTATATTCAAGAAAACAGATAAGACCAAAAATTTCATGGTAGAAACAGAATCTTTAAAAGGTTAAATAGAATTACATGACTGAAAAACGTAATAATTGAAATTATGAAATCGGTAGGTTCAAAGAGCAGATTGGACACCACTGAAGAGAAGATTAGTGAGCTGGAAATAAATCTAGCTAGAGATAGACAATAGACTAAAGTAGAGATACTAAAAAGAAAAGATAATACAGAATTTCTAATACAGAAAAGAGCACAGCTAACATATAAAAGATGATGAAAATTATATATATATAATTGGAATATATAAGAAAGAGGGAAGACAGAATGGGAAGAAGCAATATTTTAAGAGAAAATGGCCAAGAATAATTTTAAAACTGTCCAAAACATTAAAATATAGAAGATAGATTAAAGAGGAAAAATGAGGTTAGGGACAAGATGTCCAACTAGACGCAGCCAGAAAATGCTTCTTCCACTGACAGAAACCAAAATATCAAGGAAACCATTGCACTTTGAATACATCTTTTGAGTGAAAACACTGAAAGTAGATAGAGGCAATGCAGACACAAAAGCTGGGATGCCTGCGCAGAGTCACTGAGTGCAGGGATCGGCTCCCGGTCCTGAACGGGCCTAAGGAAGCCGTGAGCGAAGGGACTCCAGGCACCACACTCCCACGATGGGCCTCTGGGATTCTAGCTTGAGGAGACCTCACAACCCCTATAGACATTTGAATTGGCAGGAGGAACTTCCCAGAGAGCAGGCAGAGACAGAGCTGGAATCCACACAGATCCCAAAATGTTTTTTGTGTGGGGCAGCTGCAGGGAAACACAACAGTAGACATCCATGCCCCACAGTTCTCCATCTTGCCCTGAGCAACTCTATCTGTTGCCAACTACCAGGTGGGGGGAAAGCAGGGCTGCCTTTTCCAGAGGACCAGGGTGCACCTGACCTGCAGATCTCTTGTCCACTGACCCCTCCCAAGGACCTTGGCTGGCTGTTCTCACAGGCCAGTGCACAAGGCACAGCCTCCACTGCCCCGCCTGAGTGTTTGGACAGCGACAAAGAGCAGGTTGGTACCCTTGGCACAGCGAGTGCTCTACCCTGAGCAGCCAGAGGACAAAGTCACTGGCCAAGTTCCCACACCCTACAGTTTGAGCACACATTGAGCTGAGACCTGTGGCCTGAGGTTGAGCAGGGGAGGAGCCCCCACCCTCAGAATGCTGAGAAAAGTGAGGTGCAGGTTCGTGCACTGGCATTGGAGCTGGGTGCCCCTCCCTCTGTAAAAGCAGTCCAGGAAGGGAGTGGCCTGTTGGCCAGTCACAGCTTCTATCACAGGGGACCCCATGACCCAGAACACCTGTAACAAACAGTTCAGTGATCTGGATGCAGAAGGCTTGGGACAAAACTAGCCTGCTCCCAGGGCAGATACTGAAGAGAGACCTGGTTGGGAAAGTGTGAGCTGGGTGGACCCCAAAGCCACCTACTCGGCAAAACACTCCAGGATGCAGGTGTTATACCAGCTGCATACTCGCAACGCCACTCCCCCACCCAGGGATCCTCCGTTCTTGACCCACTGCATCACCACACTGCTCATAGACATACCCAATGACCAGCTCTGACTGTGCCAAGCTCAGAGGACCAGCAGCTCCCTGGGGAATTGTGGGTGTCCTCATGACCTAACCTTTGGCTAGGACTGCCCCTAAGGGAGGGGAAGTGCGGCCCACCAGGCGCCCCGCTCGTGGCTAAGGACGCATCTGCATGGTGCTAGTGATTGGAGGGGACTCACCCAAGGCCTGAGAACAGACTTAGTGAGATAGTCATCTCACTCCCTGCATCTCCCTCTCCTCAGAGTGCTGCTGCAAATGCACTCAAAGAGGAAAGAGGCACGTGGCTGAGTAAGAGTCTATCTGCAGGCCCCTACTCTTAAAAGGCATCATCTATTGGATTGCAGCCTGAATTACACCACCAAAATAAATAAATAAATAAATTCCTTCTGCACACATTACCTGTGAAACCCAGTACAGGAAACTAGCCACAAATAAGGAACCAGTACAGAGCCTTTTCGAAAGCACCCAAAAACAAGGTCAAATGACTACACATAACATACACCACAGTTAAACCCTCAAGGGAAATAAAGAATGTGAAAACAAGAAGTCCCATCTAAACAACAGCAACTTCAAAAAGAAAAGAAACACCAGCCCCCTCAGATGAGAAGGAATCAGTTCAAGAATTCTGACCATTCAAAAAGTCAGAGTGTTTCCTTACCTCCAAACGTTTATTCCAGTTCCCCAGCAATGGATCCTAACTAGACTGAAATGGCTGAAATGACAGATATAGAAGTCATAATCTCAAGGAAGCTGAATGATATTCAAGAGAACATTGAAAGCCAATCCAAGGAAGCCAGTCAAATTATCCAAGAGCTGAAAGACAACATAGCCATTTTAAGAAAGAACCCAACTGAACTACTGGAATTGAAAAATTTACTACAGGAATTTCAAAATACAATTGAAAGCCTTGACAATAGACTAGGCCAAGCTGAGGGAAAAAATTCAAAGCTTGAAACCCAGTCTTTCAAATCAACCCTGGCAGAAAAAAAAAAAAAGAAATTTTTAACAAACAAAAAAAATCTCTGAAATATATAGGATTATGTAAATAGACCAAACCTACAACTCATTGGCATTCCTCAGAGAGTAGGAAAGAGAGTAAACAACTTGGGAAACATATGTGAGGATACAGTCCATGAAAAAATTGCAATCTTGCTAGAGAGGTCAACATGAAAATTCAAGAAATTCAGAAAAACCCTGCAAGATACTATACAAGATGACCATCCCCAAGACCCATAGTAATCAGACTTTCCAACATCAACAAGAAAGAAAAACTCTTAAAGGTAGCTAGAGAAAAGGGTTAGATCCTTTACAAAGAGAACCCTATTAGACAGACTTCTCAGCAGAAACCTTACAAGCCAGAAGAGACTGGGGGCCTATTTTTAGCATCCTTAAAGAAACAAAATTCCAACCAAGAATTTCATATCCCACCAAACTAAGCTTTATAAGTGAAGCAGAAATAAATTTTGTTTGAGATAAGCAAATTTTAAGGGAATTCATTACCATTAGACCAGCCTTACAGTATATCCTTAAGTGAACTCTAAACATGGAACTGAAAGAATACCTGCTCACACAAAAACACACTTAAGTACATAGCCCACAGAGCCTATAAAGCAACTATACAATTGAGACTACAAAGCAGCCAGGTAACTGCATCACAAAAGTATCAAAATCTCACATTATCTATGTTAATCTGGAAATATAAGTGGTCTAAACACCCCACTTAAAAGGCACAGAATGATAAGTTGGGTTAAAGACTAAGACCCAACTGCCTCCTATCTTTAAGAGACCCATCTCACATGTAATGACATTCATAGGCTCAAAGTAAAAAGATGGAGAAAGATCTATCACACAAACAGAAAGCAAAAAGGGGTCACTATCTTTGTATCAGAGAAATGTTAAACCAACAACATTAAAAAAGGACAAAGAAGGGCATTACACAATGATAAAGGTTCAATTCAACAAGAAGACTTAACTCTCCCAAGTATATATGCACCTAACGTTGGTGCACCAAGATTCATAAAACAAGTACTTCTCGACCTACAAAAAAGACTTAGCTACTTAAGAATAATGGGAGACTTCAGCAGCCCCCTGGCAGCATTAGCTCATTGAGGCAGAAAAGTAACAAAGACATTCTGGATTTAAATTCAACACTCAACCAATTAGACCTAATAGATACTTCACACAACAACAACAGAATATATGTCCTTCTCATCTGCACATAGAACATGCACCAAGACTGATCACCTGCTTGGCCATAATGCAAGTCTCAGTGTGTTCAAAAAACCAGAATCATACCAAATATATTCTCAGATCACAGTGAAATAAAAATTAATAGCAAGAAGATCTCTTAAAACCATAAAATCACACAGAAGTTAAACAATGTGCTCTTCAATGACTTTTGGGTTTACCCAAAAGTTTACAATGAAAATAAGGCAGAAATCAAAAATTTCTTTGAAATTAATGTAAACAGAGACAAAACATACCAAAATCTGTGGTAAACAGCAAAAGCAGTATTAAGAAGCAAGTGTATAGCATTAAATGCCTAAAAATCATACTGAGAAGAACTAGAAAAATAAGAACCCCTAAAGCTAGCAAAAGAAAAGAAATAACCAAAATTGGAGCAGAAGAGAATGAAATTGAGACCCAAATATTCATACAAATGATCAAAGGTTGGTTCTTTGAAATGATAAATAAGACTGATAGAGTGCTGGCTAGAATAACAAAGAAAAAAAGAGAGAAGACCAAAATAAGCACATTCAGAAATTACAAAGGTGACACTGCAACCAATGCCACAGAAATATAAAAGATCCTCAGAAACTATTATAAATACCACTATGCACACAAACTAGAAAATCTAGAGGAAATGGATAAACTGCTGGAAACACACAACCTCCCAAGGTTGACCAAGGACGAAACTGAAATCCTGAACAGACCAATAATGAGTTCCAAAACTGAATTAGGAATAAAAACCTACCAACCAATGAAAGCCCCAGACCAGATAGAATCACAGCCAAATTATATCAGATGTACAAAGAAGAGCTGGTACCAATCCTACTGAAACTATTCCAAATAATCAAGGACGAACTCCTACCTAATTCATTCTACAAAGGCAGCATCATCCTGATATCAAAATCTGGCAAAGATATGATGAAGAAAGAAAACTACAGGCCAACATCCCTGATGAACATAAATGTAAAACTCCTCAACAAAATACTAGCAAACCAAATCCAGCAGCACATAAAAAAGTTAATTCACCATGGTCAAGTAAGGATTATTCCTGGGATGCAGGGTTGGATAAACATACACAAATCTTTACATGTGATTCTCCATATAAATAGAATTTACATATGATGTGATCTCAATAGATACAGGAAAAGCTTTCAATAAAATCCAATATCCCTTCATGATAAAAACTCTCAACAAACTAGGCATCAAAGGAACCTCTCAAATAATAAGAGCCATCTATGACAAACCCACAGCCAACACCATGCTGAATGGGCAAAAGCTGGAAGCATTACCCTTGAGAACTGGAAGAAGACAAGGATACCCACTCTCACCACTCCTAGTCAATATAGTACTGGAAGTCCTAGCCAGAGCAATCAGACAAGAAAAAGAAATAAAAAGCATTCAAATAGGAAAAAAAGAAGTCAAACTATCTTATTTCACTGACTGTATGACTCTATACCTAGAAAATCCTAAAGATTCTGCCAACAAGCTCCTGGAACTGATAAGCAATGTCAGTAAAATTTCAGCATACAAAATCAGTGTACAAAATCAGTAGTATTTCTATACACCAATAACATTCAAGCTGAGAGCCAAATCAAGAATGCAATCCCATTTACAATCCCATTTAGACACACATAGAAACAAAATACCTAGGAGTACGTCTAACCAAGGAGATGAAAGATCTCTATAAGGAAAACTACAAAACGCTGCTCAAAGATATCACAGATGGCACAAACAAATGGAAAACATTCCATGCTCATGGATTGGAAGAATCAGTATCATTTAAATGGCCATACTGCCTGTAGCGATCTACATATTCAATGCCATTCTTCTCAAACTACCAATGTCATTTTCACAGAATTAGAATAAACTATTCTAAAATTCGTATGGAATGAAAAATGAGCCCAAATAGCCAAAGCAGCCCTAAGCAAAAAGGACAAAGTTGGAGGCATTACATTACTGGACTTCAAGCTATAAGGATGCAGTAGCCAAAACAGCATGGTACTGATACAAAAACAGATACATAGATGAATGGAACAGAGTAGAGAACTAAATAAATAAAGCCACACACCTACACTCACCTTAACTTAGACAAAGCTGACAAAAATAAACAATGGTGAAAGGACTCCCTATTCAATAAATGGTGCTGGGTAACTGGCTAGCCATATGTAAAAGAATGACATTGGACCCTTACCTCTCATGATATACAAAAATTAACTCAAAATAGATTAAATGTACCTCAAATTACAAAAATCTTAGAAGAAAACCTAGGTAATAGTCTTCTTGACATCAGCGTCGGCAAAGAATTTATGGCTAAGTTCTCAAAAGCAGTTGCAACAAAAAACAAATATTGACAGGTGGCACCAAATTAAACTAAAGAGTTTCTGCACAGCAAAAGAAAATGTCAGAAAGTAAATGGACAACCTAGAGAATAGGAGAAAATTTCTGCAAACTATGAATCCAAGAAAGGTCTAATATCCAGACTCTATAAGGAACTTGAACAAATCAACAAACAAAAAAAAGAAAAACATTTAAAAGTGGGCAAAGGCCATTAACAGACACTTCTTAAAAGAAGTCATACCAACATCCAACAAACATGTGGAAAAATGCTCATTAACACTAATCATCAGAGAAACACAAATCAAAACCAGAATGAGATACCATCTCATACCAGTCAGAATGGCTATTATTAAAAAGTAAAAAAAATAAGACATGCTGGTGGGGCTGTGGAGAAAAGGGAATGCTTATACATTGTTAATGGGAATGTAAATTAGTTCAGCCACTGTGGGAAGCAGTTTGGAGATTTCTCAAAGAACTATTAATAAAAGTAGAACTACCATTTGATCCAGCAATCCCATTACTTGGTATAAACCTGTATTAGTCAGAGTGCTCTAGATGGACAGAACAAATGGAATACATACATATATATATATATATATATGTATGTATTTG
>NW_016805082.1:1057586-1061440 GCF_001698545.2 Rhinopithecus bieti | reverse complement strand
TATATATATATATATATATGAGTTTATTAAGTATTAACTCACACAATCACAAGGTCCCACAATAGGCCATCTGCAAGCTGAGGAGCAAGGAGAGCCAGTCCCAGTTCCAAAACTGAAGAACTTAGAGTCATATATTCAAGAGCAGGAAGCATTCAGCATGGGAGAAAGATGTAGGCTGGGAGTCTAGGCCAGTCTCTCTTTTCACCTTCTCCTACCTGCTTGTATTCTAGCTGTGTTGGCAGCTGATTAGGTGGTGCCCACCCAGATTAAGGGTGGGTCTGTCTTTCCCAGCCCACTGACTCAAATATTAATCTCCTTTGGCAGCATCCTCACAGACACATCCAAGATCAATACTTTGTATCCTTCAATGCAATCAAGTTGAGACTCAGTATTAACCATCACAATATCCAAAGGAAAGTAAATCATTCTGCCAAAAAGACACAGGCAACTGTGTGTTCATTGCACCATTGTTCACAATAGCAAAGACATGGAATCAACCTAGGTACTCATCAACAGTGGCTCAGATAAAGAAAGATGGTACATATACACCATAGAATACTATACAGCCATAAAAAATGAGATCACGTCCTCTGTAGCAACATAAATGCAGCTGGAGGCCATTATCCAAAAAGAACTAAGGCAGAAACAGAAAACCAAATACAGCGTATTCTCACAAGTGGGAGCTAAACATTGGATACACATGAACATAAAGATGGAAACAATAGACACCGGAACTCCTCCCAGGAGGAGAGGGCAGGGGTTAAAAATTCCCTATTGGGTAGTATGCTCACTATCAGGGTGATGGGTTCAGCCGCACCCAAACCTCAGCATCATGCGATCTACGCTTGTCACAGATCTGCGCGTGTACTCCTTGAGTCTAAAATAAAAGTTGAAGGAAAAAGATATACACAAAGAAAATCAGACTTACACATCAAAGTAAAATCACTGAAAAGCAGCAAGGACAAGAAAAACAAATGCATCTAGCAGAAAAAAGGACAAGTTATCTTCAAAAGAGCAACACAGACTGATGGCTTACTTCTCAATCCACACAGTAACAGTCCCCCCCCAAATGCAAGTACTGCAGACACCTATAAAGCACTGAAGGAGAAAAAAAAAATCTAGAAGACTCCTTTAAAGTGCCAAAAGAAAAAATCTTGTCAACCGGGAATTTTTTCACAGTTAAAAATAGTCCTCAAACATGAAGTCTTTGACATCTTTCATAACACAGAAAGATGTAGCTTCTATATCAAAATAAAGATACTTACAAGCAAGCAAACAGGGAGAGAAACTGTTCCCAGAAAGCCTTCACTAGGAGAAATTAAAGGAAAATGATCCCAGATGGAAAAAGAGAAATGAAGAACAATGTAAACAGTAAATATGTGAGTAAATTCAAATGAATATCAACTTTAAAGCAATGAGAATAATATCATCAATTTTTTAAAAATGTAAAAGTCTGCAATAATAATTAACAACAGAAAAGGTAAAAGGAGGGTAAGTGGAGTTAAAGTATTCTAAGATCCTAACATCATCTGGGAAGAAGTGAAAATCCTAATTTATATTAGGTTCTAATATGTCCCACATGCATGTTATAATCTCAAGGATAAACACTAAAGAATAAATAGTAACAAGATATTAGAGGGTTAAAATAGGAAAACAGGAACTGAATAATGTAAACAAGGTATGAACAGAGAAAAATGAATATAGTGTAGGTGGGGCAAATAGGAAACAAGTAGTAAGATGGTAAATTGAAATGATAATTATATTAAATGTAATGATCTACATACTGAAATAGAAGGTAAAGATTTTGAGGCTGAACTAGAAAAACAAAAAGCAATCACATGCTCTTTACAAGAGACACGTCTTAAATGTAAGGACACAGATTTTAAAGTGGGAGACTAACATACTTCTATCAGTAATTGATAGAACAAGCAGACAAAAAAATCAGTAAGAATAGAGATTTAAACTACATGATGAATAAACTTGACCTAATTGATATATATAAAACTCTATACCCAATAATCTAATGATATACATTTTTTAAGGGAACATTTACCAAACAGATCATAAGCTGGGCCATAAAGAGATGTCAATAAATTTAAAAGGATTGAAATCATTCAGTGAATATCCTCTGACCACAGTAGAATTGAGTTAAAAAGCTACAACAGAAAGATAATTGGAAAATCTGAAAATGTTTAGAAACTAAGCAAAGCATTTGTAAATAATTTATAGCTCAAGGGAGAAATTATAATGGAAATTAGAAAAGATTTTTTAATGAATGGCAAAACAGAACATATCAAAACTTATAGCATGAAGCTAGCAATGCTCACAGAATAATTTTGACTGTAAGAACAAACAGTGGGGAGGGGAAAAAGGTGAAAATCAACCATCTAAAGACATAAAAATGAACAAAATCCAAAGAAATAAGACAGGAAACAATAAAATTAAGAGCAGAAATCACTGTAACAGAAATAAATGCACAACTGAGAAAAACCAGCAAAACCACAAATGATTTCTTGTTAAGATGAATACAATTGTTAAGACTGATCAGGAACAAATCCACAAATGATCTACATGAACAATGAAAAGGGGACATATTATTATTTATTGATGCTACAACACTTTTAAAAATTGTTTAAATGATACTAAAGGCCAGTCACAGTGCTTCACGCCTGTAATCCCACCTTGGCCTCCCAAAGTGTTGGGAGGATCATCACTTGAACCCAGGAGTTCAAGATCAGCCTGAGCAACATAGGGAAACCCCATCTCTACAAAAAAAAAAATCATCATCATCATCATCATCATCAAATTAGCCAGGCATGGCGGCTCGTACTTGTGGTCCCAGCTACTCAGGAGGCTGAGGTGGGAGGATCACTTAAGCCCGGAGGGTCGAGGGTGCAGTGAATAGTGATCGTGCCACTGTACTCTGGCAAAGAGAGACCCTGTCACCAAAAGAAAAATTAGCCATTTTATCTTCAAGACTTTGGTGTGTGCAAAGATTATCAGGACTCAAAAAGGCAAATCTAGATACATGGGACTATGTCAGTGTTTTCCAACCTCTTAAAATTATATGTCAAAACATTAAATTGCATAATTTAAACATGAACACTATAATGTATGTCAATTATGCCTCAATTTTAAAAAGTCATTCTTAGTTATATCTATGTAAATCTGCATCTATATTCTGTAGGGTTGATTTGTTTATCTGGGCTATTGCCTGTTTGTTTATATGACCATATATTCTGAGACTATATATTCAGTTGCTGAAAATAATTTCCTGTTCATAGTTGCACTCTTCTTCAACCATTATGAGTAGCTTCTTTCCTCAATCAGAGCTACTACTCGATCAAAATGTTGTGCTCCTATCCAATATATGTACCTTACATATTTGAATTAAGAATGTTATTGGATCCTTCAGTCTCTATTCTCAACTTTTATACCATCTACTCTTGCCCATCAATGGGAATAAATTATTCATTCTAAGAGACAGTCTGAGTAACAGAAAGAATATCACATCAGGCAGCCAAAATTCCACATTTCCTCAAATCAATTTATTAAGTGACCATGGACAGCCCTTTAACTGCTTTGATATTCAGTTGCCTATTGGAAAAATTAGGACATCAATTTCTGTTAGAGCTATTGCAGAGGCAGATGATTTGTTAGGAACACTTTTTGTTTAAACAACCACAACACTGTGTATCACAGAAAATTAAAATTGAACTTTGTAATAAGTCAAAATCATACAAACAATTATTTTAGGAATAACTGAAAATAGACATCATAATTATGTGAAGATCCATGGAAAATGCTTTCTATTTAGGAAACCTCTTTCTTTTATTAAAAGACTACAATTTCTC
>NW_016805082.1:994819-1055202 GCF_001698545.2 Rhinopithecus bieti | reverse complement strand
AAAATCATACAAACAATTATTTTAGGAATAACTGAAAATAGACATCATAATTATGTGAAGATCCATGGAAAATGCTTTCTATTTAGGAAACCTCTTTCTTTTATTAAAAGACTACAATTTCTCTCAAAAAAGAAAATTATCGCCCCTAAGAAGCCTTTTAAAATTTTTCTCCTAATCACCATACTCCCTGACTCATAAAATTTTAATACCATAGATATGCTGTATATCTGTTCACCTAGTATATGCCTTTGAAGGGTCACAAACCAATTCCAACACCTAAGACTTTTTTATGCCTCCCAAAACCAATTTATACCCCATGAAGAAAATATAGCCCTGTTAAGAATCTGTGGACAACATAATGTTAAGAATGCTGATTTATTAGAAGACACCATTGAACAAGTAATAGAGGGGAAGAAGATATTGACAATACATAGGATAGGTATAAAGAATATATGAAGAAATCCTAGAAACAATAATTAAAAGATAGACAATACCCATCCCAACCCCTAAATGGGCAAAAGAATTGAACACGAAATTCACAAAAAAAGGATTTAACAATTGCCATTAAAATATAGAAAGAGGCACAATCCCATTAATCACCAGGAAAATACAAATTAAAATCACAATGAAGTCCTACAACATACCCACCAGAGTGGCTAAAATTTAAGACTGAAAATATCAAGCAGTGGCACAGATATGGAGAAAGTGGAACTCACACACTGCTGGTCTAATTGATGTAACAACTTTGGAGAACTGGCAGTATTTCCTAAAACCGACCATGATCATACCATATAACCCAGCAATTCTACTCCTAACTTTTTATACCCAACAGAAATGCTACATATGTTGGAATTATTGTGTAGTTTAGCCAGGTTGCTGGATACAGGAGAAAAAAAAAAAAAAAAACATGGAGAAGAAAGTTCACAGCAGTGCTATTTGTAATCAGCCAAAACTAGAAACACTCCAAAGATCTATCAGAAATTGAGTCAACAAATAAATTGTGGCATAGTCATACCATGGAAAACTCTACAACAATGAAAATGAGTGAACTATTGCTGTTTGCATAATGTGAATCTTACACCTGATGTTGAGTGCAAGAAACCAAACACACATGCAAAAATACATATACCATTATTTAATTTATACAAATTCCAAACACAGGTAAAACCAAATAATGATGATAAAAGACAGTATTATGTTTGGGGAAGAGGTGGGTAATGACTGGGAGTTAAGCATAGGGAGCTTCTGGATTCTAGAACTGTTCTGTTCTTTGATCTGGGTGGTGGTTACATGGATGTGTGTGAAAATGCATTGAGCTGAACAATTAGGATTTGTGTACTTTTCTCTACCTATGTAATGTATACACAAAAAGTTCTCTTACAACAAGGCTGGATGGACTGGAGTAAAGAAGACTTGAGACGAGTTTGATGGGAGAAAATTTAAGAAAAACGTATGGGAAAAATGTATTAGTTTTGAAACTGCAGTGGAAAGAGTCCAGTTTAAGAGTCAGGAAACCTGAGCTCTCATCTGTTGAACCATCATCAACTCTCTCCGGTCTCAGTTTCCTTATCTGTAAAATGGCTGTGCAGGTTCCAGATTTGAAACATGATTTTATCACAAACTTGTGTGTGTTAAGTAGGAAAGCTTTGGTCTCTCCTGCCATAATCCATGCCCATACATCATGTGTCATTATTTGTAACCTCACTTGCCAATGGCATTTACATTCTAGGAAATTATTAACACCCTAGAATCCCATGTTGTATCCTTTTCACATCTCCCTCCCACTCCAAAGGTATCCTGATGTCTACCACCCTCAATCAGCTTTGCTTGTTGGCAGGTATCTGTCTTTACTCTTCCCACCAGCCTGCTTTCTGTCCTTCTAAAACCTAGAGTGGAGGGTGTGGAAGCAGTCCACCCTCTCACTCATAAGGCACCTGTAGGGCTCTTCCTTCTCTTTTTCCTTTCCTGAACAATCTAATACTAAAAGCATTAGGATGGCTCTAGGAGGTAGGTAGCCATGCAATGTAGGGGTAGGGACAGCGGGTAGTGAGCTGCAGTGGCTCAGAGTAGAGTTGGAGCCTGAGCAGGGTAAGGAGGGTGCCCACATGGGGAGGGGTGACCTAGCACAGGACAGCAGAGTCTGAGTGGGGTGGAAGAGCATTTGCATGGGGAAGGAGAAGGGGCCACAACTGGAGATTGGTTGCATACAGAGGGACTGATCAAATAAAACAGTACATTAAGGATAGTGGGAGATGGTGTTTTCACTGTTGGAGAAGGCGGCTATGAATATGGAAAGGAGAAAATGAGAATGAACTCTATGGTGTTGGACTGAAGATAGTGGTATTGGAGTTAATTCATGGTTGCCAATACATAGACAGATGTAGAAATACAGATATAAGTGTGGGTGTATGTGTGCACATGCACATGTATGCATGTCCTCTTCTCACTCTGTCTGCTGAAAAGGCCCGAGGGCAGTGACACTCAAAGGCAATGAGCACACTTAGCACCCAGATCTTGGTGACTAAATACCACTCATCAGTAAAAGAAACCAGGGCTTACTGGAGAAATGCATGATTCCTGGGGCCAGGAAAGTACAGAAAGAACCTGGAGCATCTTGTGCCAGAAAGTTGGGAGGTACCTCGTGAAGAATGAGGATTTGTCTAAAGGACACAGGAACCATATTGAAAAGGTTCCCACTAGCCAAATCTGGGACAATTTGAGCATAAAATAAATAGTAATAGTGGTTGGGCCCAGAAAACAATATCCCAAAGTGAAGTCCTGAGACTCAGCCTCAGAAGGAAAGTTTCTCTTTGACCTTCTCCTGCCCATCTGTCTCTCACCCCTCATCCTCCCATGAAGGAAGCCATGGAAATCAGAATTCCTCTTCCTCAAGGTAGGTTATAGAAGCCAGAACCCCTTTTCCCTAAAGGCAGCCATAAAGCCTGAAAATATTACTCTAACCTTTCCTACCTTTCTATGTAACAGCTGTCCATAAAGAAATTAAGAGCCTCATTCCAGAAAAGTCCTACCCTATATCCAGGAGGAAGAAATGCTACAACAAAGAGGCCAACAAGAATCCAGACAAGCCCTGCTGGGTTTCCCCACTGTCTGTGACCATCAGCTCATACCCTTTCTATCTGATCACATTTCTACACAGCTGTCCTTGCTTCATCGAAGCTAAGCATAAAATCACATAGCTTCCCTTGTATCTTTGCACCTTCATTCGTAGGTGTCCTTTGTCACATAAAACTATGGCCAAATATATTTGTTATGCTTTTCTTTTGCTATCTGTTATAAGGGTGTCAGCAGTGATCCTTATAATGGGAAGGAACGGAATCTTGCCCTTTCGACCCCTACAATAGTAATGATTTTCACCTGGGGGGAAAAATATGAACGCTTGCATCCAAATGGATATAAATAGATAAAGGAATAAAAGTAAAGTTTGATGAGGAATGGGATATTGATAATCTCAAATCCCTTCTCCCCATTATTACCTACAACAGGGAAAAGAATTAGTTCACATGGAGAAGGCTGGCAGACACAACCTTAATCAAATAATCAAAAGAAACATTATCAGAAATCAGATATATTTACATTTTTGTCACTCTAACAAGGTTTAATAGGAAGGACCCAGCATCCTACCTTCACATTCCTGTCAAAGATGCATAACATGAACCCCACAGAGAGGATCCATCAGGCAAACCCAAACTGGAGTGCATTCAACAGAAAAATTGGCTTGTCATCTTCAAAAGTGTTAAGGTAATGAAAGTCAAGAAAAAAACTAAGGAATTGTTTCAGAGTGAAGAAGAGGAAAGAGACAATGACAACTAAATGCAAGGTGGGATCCTAGACTGGACTCTTTCTTAAAGAAAGGACATTATTGGAACAATGGTTGAAACTCAGTTGGTGCATAAGGAGTAGACAACACCTGTTGCAATGCTAACGTCCTGGTGTTGACTGTGTTATGGCTGTGTGGGGGAATATCCTTGCCTGTGGGAAACACTGAAGAACTTGGGGTGATGGGCCTCAGATGGTTCAGGGGAGAAGCTCTTTGTATCATACATGAAACTTTCCCTAAGTGTGGGAAATTGTTTCAAAAGAGAGAGCATCACCAGGGTGCTTCATTTATCTCTACATGTATTCAGTGCAGTGTGGAGCACTTGTTATATGCTGGGTACCAGGGATGCAAAGATACATTACTGGTTTAAAGAGCGTATGGTCTGAGCAGAAACTCATTTGCAACATGCACTCAACTAGTGCTGGCTGAATATCTGCTCTGTGAGCCAAATAAACATCCCTGCTCTCAAGGAGCTTATAGTCTACCAGTAGGATAAAATAGTTGTTGTGTTAGACTCGACATATGCTCTGGAAGGATCCAGACTTGAAACCAGATGAACCAAATTGCTTTTCCAGCATTACTATACTCAATGGCTCTGGGATCTTGAAGAGATCAGTGAACTGCCATGAGGCCCAGTCAGCTTGTCTGTAAGATAAAGTCTATAATTCCTTCTTCATGGGATTTGGTGTGAAGATAAAAAAGGATGTAAAGATACTTCATACAACAACGTGTAAATGCTTTTTGGTGGTGGCCTTCTGTTCTAAGTTATGTAACTTTGGGGTCTAGCTGGGAAGAATCTCTCAGTGCACCCTTTCAACAATAGGCAGAGCACGTGCAGGAACCATGAATGCTTCCCCAGCCAGGGTTACATTCCAAAGGTATTTTGGGGCCAGGAACTCTAGGTGTGTGGGGAGAGGGAAGGAGTGGAAGTTTCCTGCCCCTGCACATCCTGGATACCCAGTTTGCTAGTCAGCACTGGGCTGGGGTCAGGGGGAAATGGGCTGTGCTTCTGGTAACAGCCCCCTACCCCTGCTGGACATGCAGAGGCTGCAATGCCCTTTAGTCACTGAGGTTTTCACAGTCCACACAGGCACTGGAATCCTCTTGGGCACAACTTCAGAAATAATTTTGGCTCCACGTTTTTTTTTTTTTTTTTTTTAGATTCACAAAAACTACTTTGTGTCTTAAATATATTTGTTCAGTTTTAATTTCAATTATATTTGAATGAATACCTTAATATGATTCATATTACTCAATGAAAGGTGTATCTTCCATAGTCATCCATCTCTCCTCCCAGAAGTTAACCAGTATTGTATTTTCTTGCATATGCTTCCAGAGACTTTTTTTTTATAAGTATACTTTAAGTTCTAGGGTACATGTGCACAACATGCAGGTTTGTTACATAGGTATACATGTGCCATGTTGGTTTGCTGCACCCATCAACTCATCATTTACATTAGGTATTTCTCCTAATGCTATCTCTCCCCCAGCCCACACTCCCCGACAAGCCCCAGTGCGTGATGTTCCCTGCCCTGTGTCCAAGTGATCTCATTGTTCAGTTCCCACCTATGAGTGAGAACATGCAGTGTTTGGTTTTCTGTCCTTATAATAGTTTGCTGAGAATGATGGTTTTCAGCTCCATCAATGTCCCTTCAAAGGACATGAACTCATCCTTTTTATGCATAGCATTTAGTGGTGTGTATGTTTGGTTCCACATCTTAACCAGTCATGGCCATGACAATAGTTCCAGACAGACTTAGATGAGGTTTGCCCCGGTCCAATCTAACGGGGCCTCACCTTAGGTCTGCATCTAGAACTTCCACTACCTACCCTACACTCACACGCAGGCAACCTGGAGCACGGAGCTCCTGGAGCACAGAGCATCGGTCAAGGCCTTAACCAACGGCAGACAGGGGCCGATAGAGAAACGCTTTGCATTTTGCCCTCCCGGTGGACTCTCTGTAGACATTTCATGAGGCTCCTCTGAAGGCCACAGAGGAGTGCACTCCAGTCACCTTGAGCAGCAGCCAACCCCTAAGACACCCTTCCATCAGGGTTCACTTCTCCCGTTTTACTCCCCATCTGTCTCTCCTGCTTGCTGGAATCTCATTGCTAACCACTTGCATGCAAGCTTTGGTCTCAGGCTCTGTTTGGAGGTGCCCAGACTAACATGGGATGAGCTCTGGTCACCCAGAGATCATGGCGGCAGCTTGGGAGGGGCCGGTAGGCTGGCTCTGGCTCTGTGGCAGAGCTACACTCACCTCACCGCAGCACCGAGGGAACAGGGGTGTCCTCGGAGTCTTCTCCAGCACCCTCCTCTCAAAGCCAAGCACTGTTGATGAATCCATCTGTCTCAGGAGAGACCTCCGTGCAAACTGGCACCTTCAGCCCCCACCCCTAAGCACTTTGGCCAGAACAGTCAAAGGAGGCCAGTCTTAGAGGTTATTTTAAACCAGTCAGCTGTGTGGGGGCACGAAGCTGCACCAGGAATGTCTAATTTAATTAAATGTAGATAAGATGTTTTGAATTGCCTTACTCTCTTGGGGAGGCCTGGGCTTGATGAGCCTCCCCAGCTGCAGCGCATCCTAGCCTCCCCAGCTGCAGCTCATCCTAGCCTCCCCAGCTGCAGCTCATCCTAGCCTCCACCTGACGATGCTTGTGGAGGGTGGAAATTTAATTCAGAAGTGCATGTGCTAGACATGTCCTATTACCTTATTTCTTTAAGTCAAAATCAACCCAATTTGGAGGGTCCATCCTGTTAGGTTGGTGGTGGTGCTGCCCCGTAACTGTGAGCAGCAGAGTGTGCAGTGAGGAGTTCGCTCTCATGCTTGGCCACTTGGTTTTGGGCTCCAACTCTGCCCCATGGCAGCTGTGTGGTTTTGGGCAAGTCGTGTCACCTCCCCTTACTTTGGCTTCCTCACAGTGAGTGGGGATAACAACAAGGTCTCTCCTTGGGCTGTGCTAAGGATCCCAGGAGGAGACACAAGGGCTTAGAGCATGGCCTGGGGTTTCAGCCGCATTATCTTGGGTGAGGCAGGGTGAGGCCAGATGTAGATCAAGAGAGAAACTGGAACGAGTTTTACAGTTTTTTAATACAGGTCCCTGGGGGCAAACAGAGGACGCCATGTAGGGCCACTCAGGGAAGCACGGGGTCAGTCAACAGGATCAGGGGCAATCAAGCACCTCGACTGTGGCCGCAGGAGGGAATGGTTAAGGTGAGGTGGGAGGAGCAGGCGGGTGTAGGATTGGGCTGTCGCTGGTTGTCAAGGGCCTGGCTCTGGGGCAGTTAAGGTGGGCACATAATGGCCAGGGCTGTGAGAGCCCAATAAGGGAAGTGTTGAGGTGTGGAAGGGGAGCTGACCAGCCTCCAGTCAGGGACTCAACACCAGGTCAGAAGAGCATGTTAAACATCATATTACACCTGGCACGAGAAAGCTCTTAATAATTGTCAACTCACAGTGACATGATGCAGAGTCAGAGGTCGGCAGGGAGGTTCTGGTACTCGCCCTGCAGTGCACGGAAATCATGAGGACACACGTGATGCCAGAGAAAGGAAGAGCCTGTTTCTCGTTCCACCACTCTATGAGTTTCCTGTGGTTGCCGTAACAAATTAGCACAATGTAGTGATGCACAACAGCACACATAATCATCCTCCAGTTCTGGAGGTCAGAAGTCTAACATGGCTCTCACTGGTCTAAAATCAAGGTGTCCACAGAGCTGCATCCTTTCTGGAGGCTCTCTGGGACATTTCTTCTCTTTTCCAGCTTCCCCATTCCCTGCCCATGGCCGTTCCTCCAGCTTGAAAAACAGCAGCTGAACATCCTTTTTTTTCTTTTTTTTTTTTTTTTTTGAGACAGAGTCTCACTCTGTCACCAAACTGGAGTGCAGTGGCACAATCTCAGCTCAGTGCAATCTCCGCCTCCCAGGTTCAAGTGATTCTCCTGCCTCAGTCTCCTGAGTAGCTGGGATTACAGGCACGCACCACCATTCCCAGCTAATTTTTGTATTTTTGGTAGAGACACGGTTTCACCATGTTGGCCAGGATGGTCTCAATCTCTTGACCTCACGATCCGCCCACCTTGGCCTCCCAAAGTGCTGGAATTATAGGCATGAGCCACCGCGCCCAGCCAGCAGCTGAGCATCTTTAACTCTCTTTGTGACTGTGATTCCCCTGCCTCAGACTCCCACTTACAAAGACCCTGTGATGATCTCGGGCCTGCCTGGATAATCCAGGAATATCTCCCCATCTCAATGTCCTTAACTGAATTGCATCTGCAAACTCTCCTTTTGCCATGGAAGGTGGCATATTCACAGATTCCAGGGATTAGGACGTGAGTACCTGTGAGGAATAGGGGAGTGTTGTTCTGCCTACCCCACACTGTAACCCCCGGTATCTCCATCATGTAAGTCCCCATGGTCCCTTGGAGTCAGGTGGTCCTGCAGCTTCCACACTATGACTGGGCCTGAGAATCTCCGTGTAGCCTGGGAAGCCCATCCTCCCCATGCACCCGCAAAGCTATTGGCTGCTAAGGTGCTCCTGCCTTCCAGCTCACCCCACTTGTAGTTCGCACAGAGCTCCATCAGCTTCCCAGCCTGGGGGGCCCCCACCCCATCTCACAGCTTTTGCCTCTCTCCCATCCTCCCCAGTTGAGTCATCCAGGAAGTTCCCCTGGCCTTTGGAAAACAATAGACAAGGAAAGCGTGCTGTGGTTCACTCAGCAACAGGAGCGTGCCCTGGAGTGAGGAGGAACCAGGCTGAAATAAAGATGCATTGAGTCCTCCTGCCAGACTCATCGGCCTTTGTTGGGGCACTCATTTCATGTCTGTCTTCCTCGTCAGACTCAACCTCTGGACGTCAGGGAGTGACGTGCTACCCGAGTCCTAGCACAGAGCAGACACTCAAGGAAAACACCCCTGGGTGCCTTCAACTCCAACAACAGGTTCTAGTCTTCTATTCCATTCGTACTACTGTTTTTATTCTGGAGGGAAAAGCCACTCTAACTGCCCCATCACTTTGTCTCACGGTACTCCTGTTCCCTCTCTGAGATGATAGATTCTACACTAGGTCAGGAAACTGAACTGGGCATATTGGGAGAATTTTGCCCTCATTCTACAGTTATGGAAGCCAAGGTCCAAGGAAACCACGTACTCTGTGCAGAGCTACTTGTGTGCAACTTAGAGGGAGGAGCACTAACAAAGGCCTCCATCCCTCTACCCGTCCCTCCCCTCCATGCATCCAACATAATGAATATCCTCTATGTGCAGAGGGTGGCAGAAGGAGAACTGGCATCTATAGAGTGCCTTCTATGTGCCAGATACTATACTGTGCACTTTATGCACGTTATAACCAGAATTTTGTGGCAAAGCACCATTAATAGTAGCTTGCATTTGATTTGTTTGTTTTTTATACTGTTCAAAGTGCTTTCACATCTATTATCTTACTTGAGTTTCATGAGCCTATGTGAGGCAGGCATGACAGATACAAATCATCCACATTTCAGAGAGAATAAGACTGATATACAAATAAGGGGCTGTGCAGAGTCGTGTGACTAGTTGTGTTGAAGTCAGGAACCTGGGGTTCTGCTTCAGCGCACCTTTCTCCCACCCTGTGCTCTTGGTGGGTTCACAGTCTGCACCTCGTGTGCCCCACACAGCCTTTCTTCTACACAGAAACCTTGATCCATCTCCAGGCACTGCACAGACATGAGTTCCCACAAAATGCATACACCCACATGTGCGAAGATCAGCACTATTTGCACACAAACATATACACATGTGCACAAATATCTGCACACACTCACACACACAGGGATGTTGAGGGGTGAACATTCAAAACTCATCTTAAGCTGCCAGTTGCTCAGAGAAAGTGAGAGACAACAACGCATCAACATTTTCACATGTTCGCATGTTCCAGGCTTTCTGAACAGAGTGCTGGTAACCTGGGTTAAAGGATGACTGAATGGTTAAACATGGCTTGCAAGTTAGAGGTAATGAATTGCTCTGGGGAAATTTAAAGGTTTTTTCTGCCTGAAGCCATTTGCTTACATTCTACTGGTAATAGGCCTAGAGACCTGGCCCAGAGATAATTCTCCAGAAAGAATTTGCTTATATTTCTGGCTGGGTGCAGTGGCTCATAATCCCAGCACTTTGGGAGGCCAAGGTGGGTGGATCACCTGAGGTCAGAAGTTTGAGACCAGCCTGACCAACATGGCGAAACCCCATCTCTACTAAAAATACAAAAATAGCTGGGTTTGGTGGTGGGCGCCTGTAATCCCAGCTACTCGAGAGGCTGAGGCAGAAGAATTGCTTGAACCCAGGAGGCAGAGGTTACAGTGAGTCGAGATCGTGCCATTGCACTCCAGCCTGGGCAACAAGAGGGAAACTCCATCACACACACAGACACACACACACACACAAATAATTTGTTTACATTCCTGAGCGAAGATCTCTCCCTCTTCAACTCCCTGGCAGCTGCCTCATATAAGCTCTAAGTCTCCTAATGTTGGGAATCCTCTCCTGTGGCGTAAGCTTCACTGCACAGGGACGTGAACATCTGGCCCTCAGTCATTGTCTCATGAGGAATTGGGGTATAGGGAACAGGCATTACTAAGATGCACTGTGCTTAAGTAAAACTTCCCTTCTCTGATCCAGAGATCTTGTATCAGGACAGACAAATAAACACAGATATAAACACCTAAAAAATTATCTGCCCTAAACCACTATTGTCTGTTTTACGAGTTGTGTGCACCAATGAGTATAATGATAGTATTATTGTTAATAGCCACATCTATTGAGTGCCTACTCTGCTACAGGCCCAGGACTAAAGACTGTAATTTCTCCAAGGTTACACAGCTGGCCAGAGGTGGAGCTGAGGATGGGTGCCTTTGCCCAGGGTGGCTGCGTTTGGCCGGCTGCTGCACCATGGAGTAGCGCGACAATGGCTGTTTTGGACAAAGGGCAGGTGAGCAGGCTTCTTAGTTGCAGGCAGGGGTGCTGAGTCACACATGGAGGAAGACTGAAGAAAGGAGAACTTTCTCTGTGGGGCATAATTTCCCCACTGGCAAAGCTGACGGCCTTTCTCATTTTCTTCCCATGGGGTTCCCTGTGATGAGACTAATTACTGTCTCAACCCTCCATTTGCCAGCACGATGAACCTGCCAAGCCTGCCAGCTGGTCTACTGTGCATTCCTGGATGCTCCAGGCATCTTAACAGCTTGAAGTCCCATTAGCAAGAGCCACACACGGAGCTGGCCCCCCAGCACTGGGTCCCAGTGTGGGACCTCAGCCTGGCCTTGAGGTGGATGACTGGAGTGTGACATAGAGAGGAGACTGAATGAAGCGACCTCCTCTCCTTGCGTTTCTCCACTCCTCCCTTTTTCCTCCTCCCAATGCCAGCAGTGGCAATGCCTCCTGGAACTGAGCTCAACAAGCGTGCTCTGAGCCCACGGCCCTGTGCTGGGCAGTCACTCTCCTGAGCACAGGTGGCACTCGGTCTGGCCTCTGCATTTGCCCTTGCTGCGCTCTCCCTGGAATGCCTTCTCCCTTCCTCTACTCTTTCCCGAATGGTGCAGGTCCCCCTCAAGTCTGATCCCCTGGGTGAAGCTCTCCCTTCTCTGAATTCTCTAGCAATTGACCTCTGGCACAGAGTCCAACAAAGATTGAACTTCACAATCTAGATTCCATTCAACTCTTCAATTTATACCGTATTAGGAAGTGCCCAGTCAGTGTTATGCTAGGTGTTGATGATAGGACGGGAAGTAAAACTCAGTCCCTGACTCCTGGAGTTTGCGATCTAGCAGGGAAGACAGATTAAACACAGAATTGGAAGTGTGATCGATGAGTGTTAAGACAGGGAAAGTAAAGATTCCTTGGGCGCAGAGAACAAAGGAAATTCTAAATCAAGAGGTCAAGGAAAGTCTGCCACATTACAATTTTTCTTACTCTTCAGTCATTTCGTGAATGTAAATCTTGTCTTCTCTACAAACTGCATTTACTTCTAAGTCCAAGAGCCACACCTCATTTAGCCCTAATGTTCTTCCTAAGTGTGAGTCCATGAGAAATCATTAGAAAACCCTGGCCACCACCAACGTGAGCAGTGTCTGCAAGGGATCTGCCACCCTCTTCCTTGGCTAACACGTTCATCCCCACATCCTTCTTGTGGATTGCACCAAAAGTAGAATTTAGGAGAGAAAATACACGTTTCTTTAAATTTTGTGCCCCAGTTTTTTCTGCCCTGCTTCCTAACCCAGTATCCTCTCTTTGAGCTGCCCCGGGATAGGTCTGGCAATGATCCTAACTCCAGATAACAAGTGGATATGGAGCCTGCATGGGCCTGAGTGAAGGCCACCCAAGAGAAAAGGGCCAGGACCCTAAATCCACCAGCCTGGGTGGGAGGCAGAAATGCAACCTTTCTTCCTGAGAAATTCCATGATTAATTCACTTTCACAAAATAAATTTCCATCCACATTTATTAAAATCATACCGTGTGCTAAGAAGTGTACAGTCACCAGTTAGGCACACAGGTGCCTGAGATGTGGTAAGCCCCTCCAGGAGCTTACAAGGAAGTCAGGAAACTGATCTACTGAGAAAAAACAACGCAGATGACAGCTCCTGGTGAGTGGTTGTCCTCCAGGTGCCAGGTGCTGGGGGCTTGTGTCCCTTGGCTTCTTTCTACCACAGTCCTCCAGATAAGGTGTTAGGATTCCTGATTTTAGGATGAGGAAACTGAAACTCTGAGATTTTAACACATCCAAGGTTGTAGCAGGTGCTATGATCTAAATATTTCTGCTAAATTTCTATGTTGAAACCCAACCCCCAAGGCAAAGGTAGCAGGAGGTGGGAGGTGATTAGGTCCTGAGGGCAAAGTCCTCAAGAATGAGATTAGTGCCCTTATAAAAGAAGCCTGAGAGAGAACCCTCACCCCTTCCACCCACCATGTGAGGTGTGAGAAGACGCTCTCTATGAACTAGGAAGCGGGCTCTCCCCAGCCTCCAGAACTGTGAGAAGTATGTTTCTGTTGTTTCTGATCCACCCAGTCTATGGTGTTCTGTTATGGCACCCTGTGCAGAGTAGCACGACAGGCTAGTGAGGGGCTGGGACAGGAGACCCGTGTGGGGCCAGGGTGGGAGGCCAGTGAGGGGCCGGGGTACGAGGCCAGTGAGGGGCTGGGATAGGAGGCCAGTGTGGGGCTAGGGTAGGAGGTTAGTGCAGGGATAGGGTAGGAGGTTAGTGCGGAGCCGGGATAGGAGGCTAACGTGGGGCCAGGATACAAGGCTAGTGCAGGGTCAGAGTACGAGGCCAGTGCAGGTACGGAAAAGGAAGCTAGTGGGGGGCCAGGTTACGAGGCCAGTGTGGGCTGGGATAGGAGGTTAGTTCGGGGCCAGGGTAGGAGGCCAGTGTGGGGCTGGGGTAGGAGACCAGTACGAGGCCGAGGTACCAGCCCTGCTGCTTTGTTTAGTTCTGAGGCCTGTGTTTATATTTTTCATTAACTCATGCTGCACACAAGTCAAAATGCATCTGTTTTGGTTTTGTCTTTTGGATTCAGAATGATCCTTAAAGATCAACTAGTCCAGCATTTCCTAGCTGTTATTCTGTGGGACAAGATATTCTGTTAAAATGTGTATGTGTGTATGTATGTATGTATGTATGTATGTATGTGTGTATGTGTGCTTGTGTGGGGGGTGGTGCCTGTGGTGTGTGTGTGTGCGTGCGCATGGTTTTAAAAGCTAGGAAAGGTTGTAAATCATATCCCCCTCTTGGTGGCTCACAGTTGCCATACTGAAGGCTCTGAGAAGTCCTGTGATTCACGCCTGTAATCCCAGCACTTTGGGAGGCCGAGGCGGGCAGATCACAAGGTCAAGAGATTGAGATCATCCTGGCCAATATGGTGAAACCCCATCTCTACTGAAAATACAAAAATTAGCTGGGTGTGGTGGCGTGTGCCTGTAGTCCCAGCTACTCAGGAGGCTGAGGCAGGGGAATTGCTTGAACCTGGGAGGCGGAGATTGCAGTGAGCTGAGACTGAACCACTGTGCTCCAGCCTGGCGACACAGCGAGACTCTATCTTTAAAAAAAAAAGAGGTCCTGTGATAGGTAAGCCTGTTTAATCCAGTGCTTCCAACATTTATTTAACCATGCTATGCTCTTTTGAAAACCCCTGCGGTGATAGTCCAATAGGCTGATAGTCCAATCCCATCATTTTACCAGGACAGAAGAGCAAGGCCAGAAAGGGCCTGAGATCTCAGAGAGACCGGAGTCAGAGCTGGGCTGGCACGTGGCTCTTTCCGCCCCACAGACTGAGCAGTGCTGTGAAGGGCATGCAGTTCTGGACAGCCACAGCGGCCTGTGTGAACAAGTGCATGGAGGCAGGGAAGCAGCCCTCAGGTTTGGAGAAAGGTGAATAGCCTGGCTTGAACTCTACGTAAAGTGCCTGAGGAACTAGGAAGATGATACAGCCCTACGGGGGTGGCATGGGGGCCAATATGCAGGGTAGAGGCAAAAAGGGCACTGCATGTTAGATAGGCACCTCCCATTGCAGAGGTGAGGAGACCGAGGTGGAGAGCAGAAGGCACCCAGCCCGTAACATCACCCTCCTCAGGAGGGCCTACAATTGTTACATTAATGACAATGTACTGATTTTAAGTTCTTATGATAATTTGCTACTTTTTATTTTTAACAATTTCATTGATAAATAAGTCACATACCTACAATTCACCCATTTAAAGTTACAATTCAGTGGCTTTTAGTATATTCACAGATATGTGCAAGAATCACCTCAAAAAGAGGCCCTGCATCCTTCAGCTGTCCCTTTCCTATCCCCCATACGCCCCAGCCCTAAGCAACCACGAATCTGCCCTCCCGCTCTACAGACCTCCCGAGTCGGAACGCTTTCTACTCGCGGGATCCTGCCACCTCTTGTCTTTTGTGACTGGCTTCTTTCACTTAGCGTGATGTTCTCAACGTTTATCCATGTTGGAGCATGGTCAGTGCTTCATTCCCTTTAAGGGCTGAATAATAATCCACTGTACAACGCTACTAAATTCCTCTTGTTGATCCATTCATCACCTTTCGGCTCTTACCAATAATGCTGCTACAAATATTCATGTACAAGTCTTTGTTTGTTTTTGAGACAGTCTCACTCTGTCACCCAGGTCAGAGTGCAAGGGTGCAATCTCGGCTCACTGCAACCTCTGTCCCCCAGGTTCAAGTGATTCTCATGCCTCAGACTCCCAAGTAGCTGGGATTAAAGTTGTGCACCACCATGCCCAGCTAATTTTTGTATTTTTAGTAGAGATGGGGTTTCACCATGTTGGCCAGGCTGGTCTCGAACTCCTGACCTCAGGTGGTCCACCCCCCTCAACCTCTCAAAGTGGTGGGATTACAGGCATGAGCCACCGCACCTGGCCATATTCATGTACAAGTTTTTATGTGGACAGATGTTTTCATTTATCTTGGGTGTGTATCTGGGGGTGGGATTGCAGGGCTGTATGGTAACTATATGTTGAACATTCTGAGGAACTGTTTGAGGAATCAGGCTGCTTCCAAAGCAGCTGCACCCCTTTACATTCCCACCAGCAGTATCTATGGGTCCCAGTTTCTCCATATCCTCACCAATATTTGTTATTGTCTCTTTTTTATTTTCGCCATCCCAGGGAGTGTGAAGTGGTATCTCATGGTGGTCTTGGTTTGCATCTTCCTGATGGCTAATGACATTGAGCATCTCTTGACGTGCTTATGGGCTGTCACCTTTACTTACTTCACGGGCTTTCAGTAAGGAAGCACAGTGGACAATCTGGGCTGGCTGGCCGGCCACCCCTGGCTTGAGGCATGGGCGCAGTGAGCAATGCCCCCACCCCTCTTGTACGGGTGGATGCCCTGAGCACAGGAGGCACGCCCTGCCCAGAGAAGCTCCCTGCTGCCAAGCAGTCCCAGCACGGCAGGTAGGAGGGTTTTGAAATAGGAGATGGTTCATTCTGAGCCTAGCTGTTTGCTCAGCTGATTCCAAAGGAATCTCCCTATTTCTTTTAGTCTAAGACAGGTAATACACAGACCCCTCATTCTGGATCCTTGAAACCTCGATGAAGACAATCAAGTGACAGAAAGAGTAGCATCCTAGGAGATCCTGGCAGGAGCAGTCAGCCTGTCTGATCTGCACTTTGTCTGAAAAAGGAGAGGGAAGTTTCCCAGAACTGATGCTGCCTCCCAAGTGTCAGGGAAACCCCAGCAAGGAGGCGTCCAGGAGCCTGGGTGTTTGCTGGGGCTTCTGGGGGTCTCTGCTCATTGAGAGGCCCAGCTGTCCTCTCAGAGCCTCACACTGTGGCTACACAGAGAAAGTGCCGGTCATGAAACCGCCTGGGTATCATCTGGCAGTGCTGCATCCTGACCAAAAGCAGTCGTGAAAGGAGGTATGGAATGAAGGTCTAGCTGCTGCTTTCTCCATGTTAGGATGTCGTGAGCCCATAGGGAAGCTGTTGGCTTGAGTTGCCAGGGTTGACCAGAAGCTCAGTGCTCTTGATTTGTACCTCTTTGTGCACATATTGGTGACAGAAAGTGGGTGTGCAAGCAGAGGGAGCAGCCCCCCTGACTCCACACTGGAGGGGACTGGCTTCTAACTGGAGCTCAGCTATGTGGGGGAGAGACCAGGGGAGTAGAAGACTTGTTATGCTATAGAGATCTTCAAAATGATACCTCATTTGGAGAAAAAGAAAACAGGAAGCCATAAGAACTGTTGGAAATTGCTTAAAGCAAGCTGTTAAATGGAAGACGAACCAGATTTTGGGTGTGTGTGACGGTAGAAAGCAGAACTAGGGTTAACTCATAGACACTTTATTGACTTAGTTTGAATTCATTCTAAGAACGTTAATGGTAGCAATAATCAGAAAACAGAAGTGACTGCTTTGTAAGGTGATGAGTTCCCTGACACTAGAGGTGTTCATGCAGAGTGTGGATAATTGTTTATAGGGGATGATATAAAAGGCATTCAGATGTTTGAAGGAGGGTCTGATGGATTCTCAAAAAACCTCCAACTTTGAAATTCTCTTTCAGATTGAGCCATATGAAATTATTCCCTGGCCAGTTACATCTTTTTAATATGAGAATACTCCAGTCAATTCTTAATCATCTGCACTAAAGGAGGGTCATAAACGCATAAAATCCAAGCTACTATACTAGCAATTTGCCAAACACACTGATCTTGTAGTATGTTTGGTTTGGGAGCGTTTCATGATGCTTTATTTAAACTGATGGTTTAGAAATGTTTCTTACTCTGTTGGATCTGTGCTGTGTACTGTACTACAAGAGACAGACAACTCGCTATTGGCAAGACCCTCTGGTGTTTCTGGCAACTAAACCATGTGGCTTAGAATCTGAGATGAATCTGTAGGGGGCTGAAATATGAGCTAAGGGGAATGTCCCTGTTAGGGAAGGATGTATGCCAAGGGACCACTGAAAAAGATGAGGCAGATTATGTGAGAGGCCACCCTACGAATAAATCTTGCCAGACTGGAACCTGTGAAATTCTTCAAACCCTATCGGAGGGGAAGGTGGAGCTTGAAATCCAAGGCCCACGAGCATCTCCTTCCCAGATGTTATCCCGGACGTGGGTCAGGGTGCTTTAGTGAACAGCAGTATTCCAGTTGCACAGCCTTCCAATGCAAAGGCCTGCTGCATGGATGGGTAGAATAGAAAATAGAAAAGCAATGTACACACACAACTTTGCATCACTGGTGATTTTTGAAATGGAAATAAACTTGATCCATAAAAATAACCAAAAAACCAAATAACCAAAAAACCTGATGTGCCAAAAAAAAAAAAAAAATAGCACATCAACATAAAAAGCAAGTTTTGATTGAAAAGGATACATTTCCTCCCTCATTAACCAGCATTGCTACATCTTTGGCATGGCACAGGGAGGCCGAATCACGCAATAGTTAAGATAGTTGGCTCTGGGGTCAGACTTCCTGAGCACCAATCATGGCTCTGTCACTTACTAGCTATGTGACCAATAGCAAGTTACTTTACTCCTTTTTTTTTTAAATTGAGTCTCACTCTGTTGCCCAGGCTGGAGTGCAGTGGCACAATCTTAGTTCACTGCAACTTCCGCCTCCCAGATTCAAGCGATTCTCCTGCCTCAGCCTCCCGAGTAGCTGGGATTACAGGCGCCTGCCACCATGCCTAGCTATGTTTTTTGTTGTTGTTGTTTGTTTGTTTGTTTGTTTGTTTTAAGTAGAGACAGGGTTTCACCATGTTGGCCAGGCTGGTCTCAAACTCCTGACCTCGTGATTAGCCTGCCTTGGCCTCCCAAAGTGCTGGGATTACAGGTGTGAGCCACAGCACCCGGCCAGTTACTTTACTTCTCTGTGGCTAAGTTGTCACATCTATAAAAAAGATGAGTATGGTAATAGTAGCATCTAACTCATGGGTATTGTGAGATTGTAAAGGATTTAGAATGATGCCTATCATATAGCAAATGCTCAATAAATGTTATTTCTTATTGTTACAGACTTCATAACAGGTAATTTTCTCACAACAGAAAATCAAATCCCAGGCCAAGGAGAGGCACAGTGGGATGGTGAAGGTGGATTTTTTTTGGCAATTTCAATGAGAAAGATGGAAAATCAAGCTACTTGATCACAGCTGCAGCTTTTAACACAGTGTGCTCACTAGAATCATATGGTGAGCTTTTTAAACAAATAAAGACCAGCTGTACCTAGACCAACTAAATAATCTCTCAGGAGTAAAGCTCAGGCCACTGTGTTTTGCTAAAGCTCCCCAGGTGATTGTAACATGTGGTCAGTGCTGAGAATCACAAGACTAGATTCTTCCTGCTTAAAGTATGGTTCAGGGATCAGCAGCATGGACACTACCTGGGAATATGTTGGATCTGTGGAATCTCAGGTCCCTCCTTACCTGCCAAAGACTTGCTGAATCAGAACCTGCACTCCAGAAAGATCCCCCAGTGACCCAAATGCACACTGATGTGTGAGGAGCGCTGAGTTAGATGATTTCCAAGGTCACTTCTTGCTGTAAAGTAGGTGTAAAAGAAATGCTAATTGAGATAATGAGGACAGCCAATGTCCCAGAAGAGTCCCAGGTGAGAGGCTTTCAGAACCTGGACCAATAGAGATGCTGTTGGAGCCAAAGGCTGATGTTTCCCCAGGCATGGGAATCTTGACAAGAGCACACCTGTGCTCACAGGTCAAGGCAATTAACTAGCAGGGTGCCCCTGGCACTCAAGCCTTGGCGCAAATGGAAAGCAGTGATGGGAAGTGACATAGATTGATAGGAACCAGAGAGACGGAGAGTAAGGAGGTAAGATGACATTATTTTCCCGAGATATCAATGAACCTAGATATTGATGGAATTACAATGCTGTGGATGGCTCCTATGAGTCATTCACATTTGGAACTGGCAGCCTCCAAAAGAGTGTGCCCCCCACTTACACAGGAACCTTAGCTCCCGCTTACTGTCTCTCTGTCCACTGTCCTCTTTCCCTTTGAGCCACTGGAGCATGGCTTCACACTCCTACCAACCCCATTATTTCTGTCCTCTTCTTCACCCTCCAAATTCACCTCCTCTTCACCTGAGTCCTATATCACCGAATCACTGCCTCCTTGTGCTATTGAGCAAAGCACTTTTCTGTGTGGCAATGGATGTCAAGAACCATAGATAACTACCGTACAAAAAAGTATTGAAAATTCAAAACCAAGCCCAGTGTCAGTATCTCTAGACTCTACCTATTAACTGTGCAAATGGGAAGTCACCAGACCTGATGAAAAAGTACAACAAACAAAGGATGAGTCGGCTTCCAGAACTTGACAACCTGGCTGAAGAAGCCCAGAAGACGAAACCAGTTTCTTTGGTGCAGGGATTTAGTCCTCCATAGTTTTTATGGTGAAATACAAATTTCAATATTTAAATATAACATAAAACTTACCATTTTAACCATTTAAAAACGTACTAGTTCTGTAGCATTGAGTACATTCACATTGCTGGGCAATCACCACCACCACCATCTCCAAAACCTCTTCACCTTCCCAAAGGGAAACTGTAGCCAATAAAAGATGGCTTCCCCAGCCCCCTTCCTCCTGGCCCCATTCAATGGAAGTAGAAACCACTGTTCTGCTTTCTTAATGAATTGGACGACTCTAGGGACCTCCCGTAAGTGGAATCGTGTGATATTTGTCCTTGTTTGTCTAGCTTACTTCAATTAGCATAAGGTCCTCAAGGTTCCTCCGTGTTGAAGCATGTGGCAGAATTTCTTTCTGATTTCTACCCAATATCTTGCCACTCTGGCAGACAATGAAGTCATTTATGTAGTCAAGGGCATCTTACATTGTGGGGAGCGGACATACGGAGGCATGCATCAACAGCAGCAATCAACACAAGAAATCATCATGGAGAAAGGTCTTTGGCTATGGATGGAATTGGAAAAAAGTTGAGAAGGAGTGGAGTCCATAAGCAGAGGGCGGGACCAAAGACCTAGAGGTGGACAGGAGGCTGAGGACGGTGTGTGTGTGTGTGTGTGTGTGTGTGTGTGTGTGTGTGTGTTTCAGCCTCCTGAAGCAAGCTTAGCTTGTAGTCGAGTCCACAGGGCTGCCTCTGGTAGCACCATTTGCTCTAGAGTCCTGGCTTGCAGAATGTGCTCCATCACCACAGGTTGTTCTTAGCCTTCCCAAGGGCTGTTGTCAATGTGTTTGCAGCAGGGTCACTGCTGACACCAGCAAACTAAAGCACAGCTCAGGACACAGCTACAGCCTCAGACTTCAGGGAGCTCACATCTCAGGAGGGAGCAAAAGTAGGAACGTGACTCTTACACTCAGCGTCTCAGAAGAGAATGGAAGGAAGGTCGGTGGTGCTGTGCCCTCATTTCGATCTAAGGAAACTGAGGCCCAGAAGGATGCTATAACTAGCCCAAAGTCACACAATGGAGCTAAGACAAGAATTCAGGTATCTGCTGTTTCTCCAAGACTCTAAGTCCGTGATCCCTTCAACAACTGTGAATTCTCCTCGCCATCTTCCCACTCTCCAGGCTTCAATGCCCCCAGGCCTTCAATGCCCACTTGTCCCTTCCAGGCCTTCATCACCCACTTCCTCAAACAGGCCTTCAATGCCCACTTCTTCCAGGCCCCTTCCAATGCTCACTTCTCCAGGCCTTCAATGCTCACTTCTCCAGGCCTTCAATGCCCACTTCTCCAGGGGCTGATGGTTAGAGAGCCCATTTCAAAGTCATCCCTGGATGTCCCCTGTGTCATCAACCCCTAGGAGTCTCACTCTCTTCATGAAGGTCCAGGTGTGCCTCCCCCCTTGCCCTTCAGGACACCCCTGCATTTCGTTCTGATTGCTTACTTTTTCAGCAAAACTGCTGTGAGGCCTTGGACAAGCCTCTGCGGAGTTGAAACCCCAACTAAAATGAGAAAGGAATAAGCAAAGTGAACCTTACCATAGGGGGCTTGAAGTACCTTTGCCACCTGAGAAGCCGGCCTCAGCCCCCGCCCTGCACCTCTCTGTATACACTTTGGTTTCCAGGGCCCCCTCCACTGTTCTCGTGTTTCCATAAAATGACTGGAATGCCCTGAAAGGGACGGTTTAAGATTTGAAATCACTACTATATTGATTCAGGCAGTTCTTACCTTAGGAATTTTGGACAGCTCTGGGCAAAAATGTTGGAAAGTGCCAACACACTGACTTTAATCTCATTAGTGCAAATTCAACGGACAGGCACTGAGCCACCCTGGGGGGGAAAGGGCCTGAGATGTGCAGACACTTACAAGGGGCAATTTCCTTCACACCTGGAGATGAGAAATCACAGTTGTCAGCCCAAGCTTTGAAAGACAGGCAGATTGGTGATAAAGTCAGAGTTGCCCCCAAGAGGCTCTGTAGGAATAAGGACACATTCCATTCCCTTCCAGGGAGGGAGGAGCAGCAGATGGAAATAGCTAGGAGAGGAGAGAAGCACGAAGAAGAAGGAGCCACAGAGTGAGCCTCTCACAAGAGAGGACAGGGATTAAAGCCACCGGAATCCATCAGACTGCCTCTCTGCTTTGCATTTTAAAAGCACCCGTTGCAAGCATTGGCCACATCTGCTATCCTCATCAGCAAAAAGCAGAAACTATTTAGAAGCTCCTCACCTGTCCCCCTGAGTTAAATCAATGTCGCACTTGCTTGTTATTTCCATGTATTTCAATAGCTCCCAGAGCAGTAGTTCCAAGAACATGGACCTGGAATATTTCCTCTGACACAGAATTGCCAAATCTGTATTTTGTCAAGTAACGATGTTAAAAGAAAACAAAATGAAATGAGAAAACAAACAAACATGAAGCAACTGCTATTATCACCATGATTTTTTAAGGGGGCATTTTCATACCAAATAAATAAATGAAGCTCTTTACACAGCTCTTCCTTTTCTGATTTTGATACGATCTTTTGCTGTGTGCCCAGGGGATAAGGACCTGCTATAGGATAAGGAGAAGCTATGTTTCTGACTCCATTTCTTACCACTGTCCCTGATCTGCTTCCCTCCCCTAAAAGACACCCTTTAGCCCACCTCAGTACACCAGGATGTACTGCGTCTTCTCACACTGTGCACGCTGCGCAGGGGTCACTCCTGCGTCCCCCTGGGAACTCTTGTTCCTCCCTGAGCTGGCAGAAGCCTTCGTCTCCTCTGCACAAAGGGGACCACCCTCCCCCATGCCATGGGAATAGAATTCATCATATTACATTGCAATTGGTTATATTTACAAGTCTCTTTCTTTCCCTCCGCAAACTCCATGAGGGCAGAGGTGATCTCTTCATTACCCTTATAGACCTAGGCAACCTGAAGAAAACCCCCTCCCCAGAGGTGCTCAGTCACCCAGGGAGGATGGGGTGACCCACGCAGCGTCACCTCAACTCACCAAGCATATGCCCAGGACTGTGCTGGCATCACGAAGGCTACACCAAAGTAGACAACGAGGTCCTTGCCCTTGGGGAGTTTACTTTCAGGCAATTTGTTTAAATCAACCAGAAGTCAGAGAGACAATACAAACCATTTGGAAGCAGTGTGAGTCAACCACGGGCATAATAGCCGAGAGAATTTAAATGGAAGGGAAATCATCTCAGGGCGGGGTTCGCCAGAGGTGGTTTCACGGAAGAGTTGAGTTTTCATCTAGGCCTTGAAAGAAGCATAGAATTCAAATTGGCAGAAGAAAGCAAAGATAAATCAAGGAAGGTAAGGAGTGGGGGTGAAGGCTTGAAGTAATTACCCAGTGGCAAAAACAAGCAGGGCACCAGGGTTAGAACTATGCTGTAAGAACGAAGGAACTCAGCAGGGGAGCCCTGAGGGGGAGGCTGGTTGGGAAGATTAACTTGAACTGAATGCCAAGCAGAGTAATATAATTTTATTGCTGGAAAGATAAGGCATCGCCAGTCCAATCCACCCATCTTACAGATGAGAAAACTGAGGCACAGGGAGAGTGACTTCCCAGGGCAGTAGGAGCAGCAGCCAGAAAGATAAAATCAATGGCAGACATCTGCAGGACTCTTCTAACATGTTGGGCATTGCACTAAGCACTTTATGTGCATATCTCATCTAATTCTTGCAACAACCTTAGGAAGTAGGCACTAGATATAATCCCATTTTGCAGGTAAGAAAACTGAGAAGGCAAGCAGCTGGCTGAGGGTCACAAGGTAACGTGGACAAGCAACAGAGTCAGCACTTTGGAATTGCTCTCACATGGTGACTGTATTCCTGGAAAGAAGCTAAGATTTGAAATCAAAAGACATGCATTCAAACGCTGGCTCCACCTCCAGAGTCATATGACCTCGGGTGAGTTACCTAACCCTACTGACCCTCTGTTTCCTCATTGGTACAAAGGAGATAATAATTCCTACCCCACAGGATTTCTGTGGGGATTAAGAAAGCTTAGAAGTGTCAAGTTCTTGGCCCGTAGTATGTGCTCAGTAAACATCACGCCCCTCCCCTCCCCTTCCCACCATCCCTTTCCTTCCATCAGCCTTGACGCCACCTCTACAGTCCTGCAGCTGCAACTCCCCACCCCTGTCCCACAGATGCAGGCCTCCTCTGTCCCTGGACACTGGACTTCAGGCTGAGGTGTCCTGCCTTGGAGGTAACTGCATGGTGGAGGGGAGAGGATGGGAGGAGGAAGAATCTGGTCTTTCTCATAGCTTATTTGGCCCTAATGATGTTACTGGCATGGGAGGGAGAACAGATCTGCTGCCCTATTTGGAGTGAGGTGTGCAAAGCCCCACAGTGACCCACCAGAAAGACACAAGTGGACCGTTGTCCTGGAATGACCTCTGGCTCCCTGGTTGCTTGAGTTCCTTGTTCCCTTTCCACCCTCTTTACTAAAACTCTCCAACACAGTGAACTGTCGTGCTGCTTAACTGTTCAATTCGAGGCCTCCAGAAACATGCATGGAGAGACAGTTGGTAGGGACCAACCGCAATGACAAGAACATTGCTCAAACTTGGTTGTCTGCGATGGAGACAGACGCAGAATTTTCATGACTGGCTAAGAGGTGGGACAGGATGAACATCCCTCCTTGTCAATTTTAAGTGTTTAGAAGATGTAACAGCTTCTTGGCCTCTTGAATGGGGGTCTGCTTGGTTGCAAACCACCAGCCAACCCCTCAAGTGTCAGCAAGTTCAAGCACATGTGTGAAATTAGTGTTTGGGGGCTGCTGAACTGAATTAGCCGGGTTTTCAAGTCCCTCTGTAGAAAAGGTCGCTTTAGGTGAACCATGAGTTAATAAGGCTGCATATTGTAGATTATCTCTGTTGGAGTTAATGCTGGTGGTGGATGACTTGGGACAGACATGAGGGGTGAGACCTGACATTTTTCAAGTACCCAGTGTGTGCAGGGTGTACCAGCACTTCATGGGTGCTGTCCTGCTCAATCGTTCCAACAACCCTATGAAGTGATGAAACCAGTGTTTGCAGTGAGCCAGTCCTGTGTTTCAATCACAGCCCCGCTTTCCAGTTGTGTAAATGAGGAGCATTATTTAACCTCTCTCAGCCCTAACTTCCACAGCTGAAAAGGACTCACCTCCTAGAGGGGCTCAGAAGGTTGAAAGAAGTTGCATGTGAAAGAACACACCAGCTCCTGGCTCAGGGCTGTCCTAAACAGTCGACTAAGACTGAGAGCTGGGGAGGTTAGAGGGCTTCAGGAGGCCGTGGGCTCACCAAACCTCAGAGCTTGGGAAGGCTTTGATTTTGTGTTGTTACATCCAAATGCATTTTACTTTGTTGAGAATGAGGGTGAGTATATTGGTTGATTCTGGAGTGTTTTTGGAAAGTGAGAGAGCCCCGGCATAGAAGTCAGGAGTCTTGGACTGCCTCACGCAAGTTTCAGGCCCTCAGTTTCCCACATCTGTAAAATGATACCACTGGACGTGGTGATCTCCAAACTTCCTCCTGCTCTGTGAGTCTCCAGCACTCAGAACCTTCCGCTGCAAAACACAAACCCATTTGTATAATCCTAACAGCCTCAATCCGGCTTTTCACATGTGACAGGCAGCTTGGGAGGTACAAGAAAAATAACTCAAATAATTTCAAAACAAAACAAAGCAGGCTATACTCACTGCCTCTGGATTGGATGCGCTCTCCATTTCTTGCCCTGTTCACCTGCACAAGGAACAAAAACAAGATTATTATTTTTTTTTAATAACACACACATTGTCTTTCTACCTGGCTTTTCATTTGGGCCCTGTGCCAGCCATGTGGATAAGATCTTTCAGGAACTTTTATAATGTCACATACTTATGCAAATTGGCCAAGTGTTTATAGCAACAGGCACCACAACAGGTTTCAATTAGCGAAAAGCAGCCAGGCAACCTAAGCAGCTTGGAGCACTGTGGGTGCAGGAGCAAAGCTCTGGGCCTGGGAGGGTGGGGTCGATTTGTTGAAAGGACAGATTCTGGAGCACTTCAGTCTTCATGGCTGCTGCCTGGTTAAACCACGCTGGTCAAAACCACTCCAGCTCTTGAATCTGGGTTTCCTATTTTTTCCAGCAACAGGGTGTGACTGTTCCATTGCAATGGATTCCAGAGGGTGTGACTGTCCCATTTAATGGGTTGCTGAGGGCCACACACTAGGTTGGCTGCCCATCGATCCAATTCCACCCTCCATCATATAGACTCCCAAGGGGCGGCCATGCCTGAGAAGCCCCTCCAGTGTGAAGCCAGGTGTGAACTCAGCTTCCAAACCACAGGCTCATGTGTGAGCCTGGAGTGGGACATTTAAAGTTAGACAGACCTGGGCACAAGACTCGGGTTCATGGCCCAACTCCACTACTCACTAGCTATAAGACTGGGCAAAATACTTACCTTCCTTGAATCTCATTTTCCTTATTTGTAAAACAGAAACAGCCAGACCTGGGTGTCAATCAGTCTCACTTTCTAGCTATGGGTAATGCCACCCATCTCATTGGGATGCCTGAGAGTTAAGTGTTATTAAGTGTTTATTTCTGATGTAGTAAGCGTTTGATCAATGGGCCTCATCGTCAGTCATCACCATCTAGGACATTTCCCAAGCTGTATTTTGGGGGAGGTATTAATAGGCAATATTTGAACAATGGCTTCTGTGGTCGAAGTAATTATGAAAGTACTAACTAATTAAAGAGCACAGGTAGACAAGCTTCCTTCCTGTAAGACTTCTCAGAGCCTACGGAGAGCTGTACTTTCTGAAAGGCGGTCATGGTGCTTGTTGTTTCTCAAACCAATGAATTTGTTCTTAGAACCTCCTTTAGTTGTGAGCCATTTTGGGGACTAGAGACCCATGAAAATACCTTTGGGAAATCTTAACCAAGGCCTAGAACCGGGGAAAAGGAATCTCAAAGAAGTATGTGGTGAGAAGTGAAGAGCAGGACATTTGAAAGAGAAGTAAAAATAGAGCATGAAGAGAAGGGGAGTGGACATGGTCAATGAGTGCTGAGAAGCCACCCAACACCCCGCAACATCCACGTCCAGCAGTGCCCCACTTCTGAAGAGCTCTGCTTCACATCAGAGCATCTTGCATCTCTAGAGAAGCCATCTGAGGAGCCGGGGCAGGCCTTTCTATCCCCATTTTTCAGATGACCACAATCAGGTGCTGACATGCCAGGACCACAGAATCAGGAGGTGGTGCCTCTGCAATGACAGATCATTTTCCCAGTGTCACATTCTAGAGTTTTCTGTGTGAGTGAGAGGAAGGCTGATCTAGATTCTAGATTACAGATCATTTGAACTCCACTTAGCCTGAGATTCTGGCTTATTTTTGGCTTTAGGTGTTACCGAACTGTTTTCATTTGTAGCCTCTTTCCAACTTTTACATTTGGAACACTGTAAAAATCTGCTCTGTCAAGAAGCATAATTGGAATTTTACCAAATGTTTAAAGGAGGTAAGATTTAGAAGAATCAAATTTCCTCTTCCTGCCTCTTTTCTGCCCTAACCTCATCCCTATCTTTAAAGCTCAGTGGCCTTGGGTTTAATCTCCCAGGCTCAAGTGGCCCTCCTAGTGCCCTATGACTTCACTGCAGAAATTGCTGAGGTCTGCATGTTCCCTTCAGTCCTTTGGGATAAGGAAAAATCCCAGGGGCTTGTAAATAGTGCAAGAAACAGCACCCCACCCAGCACTCTATTTAGCTTGGATGAAGAATGCACGCGGTGACACTGCAAAGTGCCCCAGGCAGTGACGGGACCCAGCACGGCTCCTACACCTCATCACCTGCTGATTGATGATGAGGCTATAGATAGAGCCACATCTGTAGTGTGGGTTAGACGTCGTGCTACATGTGCTGTGTGGGGGCTGTTGTTTTTCCCTCTCACACTTGCTGCTTTGCTGAACTAGGGACTCCTCCCTGCTGAGGGGTAGGCAGGAGCAGTAAACATTTTGACCAGATGGAGGTGATCAATTAATGAGGGACTGAGTGGGAGATTGCCTGTCTCACCCAAGCTTCTCAAAACCACCAGCTCTGGGCACCTGGGAATGCATGTGGGGAAAGACCTTTCTCTTCTCTCTGTTTTGATGTCTGGCTTTTGTTTTCTTTTGTTTTACTGAGAAAGCAAATTCAAACAAAGCCAAAAGGCTTGTCTTAAGTCTAAGACCCTGAGAACAGGGACTATTTCCCTAACGCAGCCTTCCAAGATCATTTATGAAGTCTTGGCTATGTACCAGCACTGTGTATGGAATTCCTGGAAGAAACTGGGGTAGGAGCTCCCAGGCCAGTTGAAGTGACAAGATTCTCAAACCTCACAGAGGGGAGATGACAAGATGAGATAATGTCCTAGGAGGCTGTGTTAGACATATGTCAGTTTTGTCAGCTCTCTGGGTGAGCCACCCTTCCACAAGGCAGAAGTCCTAGTGGGCTGGCAATCAAATCCCTCTACCCCAACCCCTAGTAGAAGTGTGAATGAGTGAATTAAGCCCTTTTTCTACTGAGGATTCTCATCCTGCAGTACGGTCGCAGAGGGACAATGATGGTGTCCAATGGTAAGGTCTGTGACCTCTTGTTACTTAGATGTTTGGGGCCATCTTGGTCCTTCAGCTTCCCAAGGCTTGGTTTTTCAATTGTCTTTCTTCAATTCTATGAGCTACTCAGTATCCAGTCCCCTTTATATTCTCTTTTGCTTCAATTAGTCAAGGTCTACATTTATGCTTGAAAACAAAGAATGCAAAGAGCTATGACCTTGACACCAGAAGTCCTGGTTCTGGGTTACAATATCAGCTCTGCCACTTGCCTATGGTGTAATGCCCACCTTGGACAAGTCACTCTTTGAGCCTAATCCATGAGATGGGGACAATAATGGCCAAGGGTCTTCCTCTTCAAGATAATAGATACCAAAGTGCCTTGTGTAAGTATGAAATGTTATCATTGTTATTAGCAATGAATGTGTGTGAGACAGGTGCCAATGGAGAGTGGGTAGAGTGATCTTCAGGGAATCAAACTGACAAGAGAAGACTCAGTAAGGCAGGGAGGAGCACAAATGAGTTTGAAGTGCTACAGCTGTACAGGGCACGCAGGATTCCAGGGCTCACACAGCCTTGTGCACAGGAAGAATGTGGTGAGCACAATGGCCCTGTTGGTGATCTTCTGGGTAGAAAGGAGAGAGGAAAGCTTAAGAAGGGAGATCAACTTACAGAAATGTGAGGTACATGCACATTCTGATCCCTATTCTTCAGCCATAGGCTTGAGACAACTCATAAGTGAAGCTCGAGGTTATGTTACTGTTGCAATACGTTGCTTTGACATTGCCGACCATTCTCGATTCTGCTACTAGAGTCTAGAAAACCAAGAAAGGGATCGTAGTAAGGAAGCCTAAGCTAGCTGGAGACAAAAAATGGAAGGGTAGGCATAAATCAATGGGAGACAATGGAAGAAATGGTGTCATTTGATAACTTGCAGGTGAGGAACAGTGTTAGGACAGAAAAGAGGGTAACACATGTGTTGACTACCACTACCTCCTCTGTGTCACCTTTTATGTAATCCTCTCAACTACCCTGTGAGATAAGCCTTATTATTCCCATCTTACTGATGAAGAAACTGAGGTTCAGAAAATGTGTAATTCCCCAAGGCTGCTATGTGAAAGAACTGAGCCTTAGGACCAGTTCTGTCTGGCTCTATGTTCTTTTTCACACCGTCACATTAACCTTCAAGAAATGAAGGAGGCAAGAAATAAAGTAATGAGGCCCAGAGTTTACCATAGGAACCCCTCAGTGGATCTGCTGATGCCAAAAGATGAGCTGAAATATGTTACCATAAAACTTAGAAGGGGGCCGGGCACGGTGGCTCACACCTATAATCCCAGCACTTTGGGAGGCCAAGGCAGGTGGATCACTTGAGCTCAGGAGTTCGAGACCAGCCTGGCCAACATGGTGAAACCTCATCTCTACAAAATATACAAAAGATTAGCTGAGTGTGGTGGTACACGCCTGTAATCCCAGCTACTAGGGAGGCTGAGGCACGAGAATCACTTGAACCAGGGAGGCGGAGGTTACAGTCAGCTGAGATCACGCTGCTGCACTCCAGCCTAGGAGACAGAGTGAGACTCCATCTCAAAAAAAAAAAAAAAAAAAAAAAAAAAAAAAAAAAAAAAAAAAAAAAACTTAGAAGGAAAAGAAGTCTCTGAAGAGAGCTCCGACATAGCCCTCGGTTTCTGCTAAGGAGCAACAGTGGAGGTAGGAGCCATGCCTTATTCTTCTGTGCTCCCTGGTGCCTTGCACTCGTTTATTCAACAGTCCATGCCACTGTTTCCCTGGAATAGCATAGCGATTAAGAGCATGGGCTTTCAAGTTGGACAGATCCAGATTTAAATCCTGCCTTCACTGGAAAAGGTGTTTTTTTTTATTATTATTATACATGGAAATAACTGAAAATGGATCCCTGTCCCATACTATCAAAAATCAATTCCAAATGGATTAAGAATCCAAATGTCAGAGCAAAATTTAAAATATTCAGAAGACACACATATAAGCAAATATCTTTATGACCTGGGAAAGGGACCAAATTCTTAATAGAGACACAAAGGTTACTAGTTATAAAATAAAAGATACATACATTTCATTGCAATAAAACTAAGAATTGAATGGATTTTTGGAGCAGGGCCAAGATGGCCAACTAGAAGCAGCCGTGATTGGAGGCTGCCATCAAGAAGAACCAAAACACGGCCGGGCGCGGGGGCTCACGCCTGTAATCCCAGCACTTTGGGAGGCCGAGGCGGGCGGATCATCAGGTAAGGAGATCGAGACCATCCTGGCTAACACTGTGAAACCCCCTCTCTACTAAAAATATTAGCCAGGCGTGGTGGCGGGCACTTGTAGTCCCAGCGACTCGGGAGGCTGAGGCAGGAGAATGGCGTGAACCTGGGAGGTGGAGCTTGCAGTGAGCCGAGATCGCGCCACTGCACTCCAGCCTGGGCGACAGAGCGAGACTCCGTCTAAAAAAAAAAGAAGAACCGAAACAGCGTACACATCCAGCACTGGCAACTGAGGTATCCAGGTTCTCTCATCAGGACTGACTAGGCAGCTGGTGTGATCCACAGAGAGGAAGGAAGAGCAGTGTGGTACAGCGGGCCACCTAAGAAGCACATGGGGCTGGGGAGCCCCAAGCCACTAGCCAAGGCAGGTGGTGAGTGAGTGTGCTACCCAGCCTGGAAAACTGTGCTTTTTCCATGGAACTGTGCAACCCACAAATTGGAAGATCCCACTCATGAATCCACACCTCTGGGCCTACAGTCCTAACCATGGAGCCATACAGATTCTCAGCATCTACTTAGCTAGCATCTGCTTAAGCCTGCTGAGTTCCCCAGTGGGGAGGGGTAGTTTCCTGCTGTCTAAGCCATCTGAGCTCCTAGCGGGAGGGACGGCAGCTGACACTGGGACTGCGAGCTACCTAATACACTAAGCTCCCAGGGCAGGAGAAAGGGTAGCAGCCATCTCTGCAGCTCTAGGCCGGCTTTTCCCCTGCTGGAGCCAAGGAGACTGGATGGCTTGATCCCAGGAGGTATTCCCCACAGTTCAACACACCAGCTGTGGCAGACTGAGGCCAGAGTGCCCCTTCAGGCCTGACCCTGATCCAGCCCACCTCACTGGGTGGGACCTCCCTGCAGGAACTCCAACTCCAGCCAGGGACTCAGGGACAAAACCCTGATCTCCCTGGGCCTGAGCCCCTAGGGATACGGTGGCCATAGTCTCCACAGACCAGCAGACTTAGTGATCCCTCCTGCTATACTCCCTGGGAATACAGGCAGCCCAGAGGAGTGGATTTTCCCCAGCATGGGACACCCCATTCCCAAGGCACAAAGTGCTTCATTAAATGGATCCTGCTCCCCATGCCACCCAACTGAGTGAGACCCTCCAACAGGGGTGTCAACACCCCATACAGGAGTGTTCCTGCTGGCATCAGGTTGGTGCCTCTTGAGGTCAGAGATTCCAGGGGAAGAAACAGGCACCCATCTTCACTGTTCTCCAGCCTCCTCGAGTGACATCTCCAGGCATGGGAGCAAATCAGATGAAGAGGGCCTGAAGTAAACTCACAGCAAACCGCAGCAACCCTACAGAAGAGGGACCTAACCACTGAAAGAAAACAAAAAAACAGAAAGCAACAACAACATCATCCACAAAAAAAGTCCCCACAAAACCTCATCCAAGGGTCAGCAGCCTCAAAGACTGAAACTAGACAAACTCATAAAGACAAGAAAGAATCAACAAAAGAAAACACTGAATTCCCAAAAGGTCAGAGTGCCTCTTCCCAAAATGATCACAACACCTCTCCAGCAAGGGCACAACACTGGATGGAAGATAAAATGGACGAACTGACAGGAGGAGGCTTCAGAAGGTGGGTAATAACAAACTCTGCTGAGCCACAGGAGCATGTTCTAACCCAATGCAAAGAAGCTAGGAACCTTGATAAAAGGTTAGAGGAGCTGCTAACTAGAATAACCAGTTTAGAGAGGAACATAAATGACCTGGTGGAGCTGAAAACCCAGCATGAGAACTTCCTGAGGCATACACAAGTATCAGTAGGTGAATCAATCAAGCAGAAGAAAGAATATCAGAGTTTGAAGACCATCTTGCTGAAATAAGGCAGGACGATAAGATTAGAGAAAAAAGAATGAAAAAAACTTCAGAGAAATATGGGACTATATAAAAAGCCTGAACCTTTGATTGATTGGAGTACCTGAAAGAGATGGGGAGAATGGAACCAAGTTGGAAAACACATTTCAGGATATTATCTAGGAGAACTTCCCCAACCTAGGAAGACAGGCCAACATTCGAATTCAGGAAATACAGAGAACACCACTAAGATACTACACGAGAAGATCAACCCCAAGACACATAATCATCAGATTCTCCAAGGTCAAAATGAAGGAAAAAATGTTAAGGGCAGCCAGAGACAAAGGCCACGTCACCAACAAAAGGAAGCCTATCAGACTAACAGTGGATCTCTCAGCAAAACCCTATAAGCCAGAAGAGAATGGGGCCAATATTCNTGGATGGCTTGATCCCAGGAGGTATTCCCCACAGTTCAACACACCAGCTGTGGCAGACTGAGGCCAGAGTGCCCCTTCAGGCCTGACCCTGATCCAGCCCACCTCACTGGGTGGGACCTCCCTGCAGGAACTCCAACTCCAGCCAGGGACTCAGGGACAAAACCCTGATCTCCCTGGGCCTGAGCCCCTAGGGATACGGTGGCCATAGTCTCCACAGACCAGCAGACTTAGTGATCCCTCCTGCTATACTCCCTGGGAATACAGGCAGCCCAGAGGAGTGGATTTTCCCCCAGCATGGGACACCCCCATTCCCAAGGCACAAAGTGCTTCATTAAATGGATCCTGCTCCCCATGCCACCCAACTGAGTGAGACCCTCCAACAGGGGTGTCAACACCCCATACAGGAGTGTTCCTGCTGGCATCAGGTTGGTGCCTCTTGAGGTCAGAGATTCCAGGGGAAGAAACAGGCACCCATCTTCACTGTTCTCCAGCCTCCTCGAGTGACATCTCCAGGCATGGGAGCAAATCAGATGAAGAGGGCCTGAAGTAAACTCACAGCAAACCGCAGCAACCCTACAGAAGAGGGACCTAACCACTGAAAGAAAAACAAAAAAACAGAAAGCAACAACAACATCATCCACAAAAAAAGTCCCCACAAAAACCTCATCCAAGGGTCAGCAGCCTCAAAGACTGAAACTAGACAAACTCATAAAGACAAGAAAGAATCAACAAAAGAAAACACTGAATTCCCAAAAGGTCAGAGTGCCTCTTCCCAAAATGATCACAACACCTCTCCAGCAAGGGCACAACACTGGATGGAAGATAAAATGGACGAACTGACAGGAGGAGGCTTCAGAAGGTGGGTAATAACAAACTCTGCTGAGCCACAGGAGCATGTTCTAACCCAATGCAAAGAAGCTAGGAACCTTGATAAAAGGTTAGAGGAGCTGCTAACTAGAATAACCAGTTTAGAGAGGAACATAAATGACCTGGTGGAGCTGAAAAACCCAGCATGAGAACTTCCTGAGGCATACACAAGTATCAGTAGGTGAATCAATCAAGCAGAAGAAAGAATATCAGAGTTTGAAGACCATCTTGCTGAAATAAGGCAGGACGATAAGATTAGAGAAAAAAGAATGAACAAAACTTCAGAGAAATATGGAACTATATAAAAAGACTGAACCTATGATTGATTGGAGTACCTGAAAGAGATGGGGAGAATGGAACCAAGTTGGAAAACACATTTCAGTATATTATCTAGGAGAACTTCCCCAACCTAGCAAGACAGGCCAACATTCAAATTCAGGAAATACAGAGAACACCACTAAGATACTCCACGAGAAGATCAACCCCAAGACACATAATCCTCAGATTCTCCAAGGTCAAAATAAAGGAAAAAATGTTAAGTGCAGCCTGAGACAAAGGCCACGTCACCAACAAAAGGAAGCCTATCAGACTAACAGTGGATCTCTCAGCAAAAACCCTATAAGCCAGAAGAGAATGGGGGCCAATATTCGACCTTCTTAAAGAAAAGAATTTTCAAACCACAATTTCATATCTAGCCAAACTAAGCTTTATAAGTGAATAAGAAATAAAATCCTTCTCAGACAAGCAAATGCTGAGAGATTTTGTCACCACCAGGCCTGCCTTGCAAGAGCTCCTAAAGGAAGCACTAAATATGGAAAGGAAAAACCAGTACCAGCTACTGCAAAAACACACCAAAATATAAAGACCAAAGACACTATGAAGAAACTGCATCAACTAGTGTGCAAAATAATGAGCTAGCATCATGATAACAGGATCAAATTCACACATAACAATATTAACTTTAAATGTAAATGGACTAAATGCCCCAATTAAAAGACACAGACTGGCAAACTGGATAAAGAGTCAAGACCCATCAGTGTGCTGTATTCAGGAGACCCATCTCATGTGTAAAGACACACAGAGGCTAAAATAAAGGAATGGAGGAAAATTTACCAAGCAAATGGAAAGAAAAAAAAAAGCAGGGGTTGCAGTCCTAGTCTCTGACAAAACAGACTTTATATCAACAAAGATAAAAAAAAAAAAACAAGGGCATTACATAATAGTAAAAGGGATCAATTCAACAAGAAGTGCTAACTATCCTAAATATATATGCACCCAATACAAAAGAACCCAGATTCATAAAACAAGTTTTTAGAGACCTACAAAGAGGCTTAGACTCACACACTTTGATACCCCACTGTCAATATTAGACAGATCAATGAGACAGAAAATTACAAATTCAGGACTTGAACTCAGCTCTGGATCAAGTGGACCCAATAGATATCTACAGAAATCTCCACCCCAAATCAACAAAATATACATTCTTCTCAGTGCCACATGGCACTTATTCTAAAATTGACCATGTTATTGGAAGTAAAACACTCCTCAGCAAATGCAAAATAACTCAAATCATAACGAACAGTCTCTCAGACCACAGTGCAATCAAATTAGAACTCAGGATTAAGAAACTCACTCAAAACCACACAACTACATGAAAATTGAACAACCTGCTTCTGAATGATTCCTGGGTAAATAATGAAATTAAAGCAGAAATCAAAAAGTTCTTTGAAAGCAACGAGAATAAAGAGACAACACACTAGAATCTCTAGGACACAGCTAAAGCAGTGTTAAGAGGGAAATTTATAGCACTAAATGCCCACATCAGAAAGCTAGAAAGATCTCAAATTGACACCATAACAACACAATTAAAAGAACTAGAGAAGCAAGAGCAAACAAATCCAAAAGCTAGCGGAAGACAAGAAATAACTAAGATCAGAGCAGACCTGAAGGAGATAGAGACATGAAAACTTTTTTAAAAGTCAATGAATCCAGGAGCTGTTTTTTTTTTTTTGAAAAAATTAACAAAATAGATAGACTGTTAGCAAGACTAACAAAGAAGAAAAGAGAGAAGAATCAAATAGACACAAAAAAATGATAAAGGGGATATCACCACTGACTCCACAGAAACAGAAACTACTATCAGAGAATACTATAAACACCTTTATGCAAATAAACTAGAAAATCTAGAAGAAATGGATAAATTCCTGGACACATACACCCTGCCAATATTAAACCAAGAAGAAATTGAACCCCTGAATAGGTCAAAAACTCTCAATAAACTAGATGTTGATGAAACATGTTTCAAAATAATAAGAGCTATTTATGACAAACCCACAGCCAATATCATACTGACCATAGCTGCAGGCATCACACTACCTTATTTCAAACTCTACTACAAGGCTACAGTAATCAAAACAGCATGGTACTGGTATCAAAACAGACATGCAGACCAATGGAACAGAACAGTCACCTCAGAAATAATGCCACACATCTACAACCATCTGATCTTCGACAAACGCGACAAAAACAAGCAATGGGGAATGAATTCACTATTTCATAAATGGTGCTGGAAAAACTGGCTAGCCATATGCAGAAAACTGAAACTGGGCCCCTTCTTTACACCTTATACAAAAATTAACTCAAGATGGATTAAAGACCTAAATGTAAAACCCAAAACTGTAAAAACCATAGAAGAAAACCTAGGCAATACCATTCAGGACATAGGCACAGGCAAAAATTTCTTGATGAAAACACCAAAAGCATTTGCAACAAAAGCTAAAATTAACAAATGGGATCTAATTAAGCTAAAGAGCTTCTGCACAACAAAATAAACTATCATCAGAGTGAACAGGCAACCTACAGAATGGGAGAAAAATTTTGTGAACCAGGCATCGAACAAAGGTCTACTATTCAGCATCTATAAGAAACTTAAGCAAATTTACAAGAAAATAACAACCCCATCAAAAAGTGGGTGAAGGATATGAACTGGCATTTCTCAAAAGAAGACATTTATGTGACCAACAAACATATGAAAAAAAAGCTCAGCATCACTGGTCATTAGAAAAATGCAAATCAAAACCATGAAATACTATCTCACGCTAGTCTGAATGGCAATTATTAACATGTCAAGAAACAATAGATGCTGTGGAGAAACAGGAATGCTTGTACACTGTTGGTGGGACTGTAAATTAGTTCAACCACTGTGGAGGACAGTGTGGCAATCTCTCAAGAATCTAGAACCAGAAATACCATTTGACCCAGCAATCCCATTACTGGGTATATACTCAAAGGAATATAAATCATTCTACTATAAAGACATATGCACATGTATGTTTACTGCAACACTATTTATGAGAGCAAAGACATGGAACTCAACCCAAATGCCCATCAATGACAGACTGGATAAAGAACATGTGGTACATATACACCATGGAATACTATACAGCCATAAAAAGGAATGAGATCATATCCTTTGCAGGGACATGGATAAAGCTGGAAGCCATCATCCTCAGCAAACTAACCCAGGAACAGAAAACCAAACACCGTATGTGCTCACTCCTAAGTGGGAGTTGAGCAATGAGAACACATGGACACAGGGAGGGGAACAAAACATACCAGGGCCTATCGGGGGTTGGGGGTTGAGGGGAACGACAGCATCGGGACAAACAGCTAATGTATGCGGGGCTTAAAACCTAGATGATGGGTTGATAGCAAACCACCATGGTACACTTATACCTATGTAACAAACCTGCACATTCTGCACATGTATCCTGGAACTTAACATAAAATAAAAAATAAAAACTAAGAATTTCTGCACAAAAGTAAAACTACAAGCTACAAACTTGGAGAAAATATTTGAAACACATATAGCTAACAAAAGATGAGTTTTAAAAATATATAAAGCACTTCTAAAATAAGAAAAAACTCAATAGAAAAAAATGGGCAAAAGCCAAAGAAGCATTTCATAGAACAAGAAACACATATAACTAATAAACCTATAATTAGATGCTCACCTCACCAATAATCATGAAGGGGCATTTCATCACCACGAAATGCCAGTTTACACACATGTGACTAACAAATCCAAGAGGTATGACAATACCAAATGTTGGATATCAACAGGGTCTCAAACACATTGCTGGGGGGAAACTGGAAAACAATTTGGCATTATCTGTTAAAGTTGAATTCTGGCATACCCAGCAAATCTATTTGATGTATTCCCTATTTCTCTAAGTGTATACCCAAGAGAAAATTTAGTACATGTATGCCAGGAGACACTTATACACAGAATAATCATAGTTGAACTTGCCAAAATAGCAAAAACCTGAAACCAACCTAACTACCTATTGAAAGGAGAATGCATAAACAAATAATAGTATACTCATAAAATGGAATATTCCACAGCATAAAGACAAAAGAGATACAGCTGTACTCTTTCACATGGGTGAATCAAAGCAGTATCATGTTGAATGAAAAGAAGCAGATCTCAGAAGGCTGCATATACAACATGATACACTGTTTATAAAATTTGAAAACTAAGCAAAATTAAAACAAAACTAAGCAAAACCAAATAATATACAACTTAGGTACACACATGCCTGTTTAAAAAGCCTTTTAAAAGAGGCAAGGAAATGCTAAGCATAATATTCCAGAAATATTTACCTCTGGGGAGAAGCTAGGGGTTGGAAAGTAGAAAACACACAGGGAGCTATAAGTTATTGAATATTCTGTTCTTGGTTTGGGAAGTGGGTTCTAAGTGTTTATTATATTATTTAGTGTATATACATAAAGTAAAAGAAAAGATGGCTTTCAATGGATCAGTGGAGATGATGTGCCATGAATGATTGTGATTAATCTAATTCTGTGAACAAAAGAGCCAGTCAGTCAATAAATAAGAAATCCCGGATCCATCACACGCTAATTTTATGAAATTTTCTTGACCATGGGGAAATAAAAACCATGGACTATTATAAGGATTAACTGACAGATAAATGGGAGCTGTTTTATATCAGCTTTACTGGGATTTAATTCATATCCCATACAATTCACCCATTTAAAGTGTATATATTTCAGTGGTTTTTCATATGGAGTTGTGCAACCATGACCACAATCAATTTTAGAACATTTTCATCACCCCACAAAGAAACCCGGTACCCATCAGGACTCATTTCCTATACTCACCCATCCCCCAACCACAATCCATGTCTTTATAGATTTGCCTACTCTGTACACTTCATATAAATGGAATCATAGAATATGTGGTCTTTTGTGGTGGGAGCTAATATTTTTATTATCTTTTCCTAGGACAGCAGTTACTAGAGTATGGTGATGTGAATCTCTACTGGCCTACAAATATCTGCAGCTTAGCTGCCCATATAAATGTTGGCTGTAGTTGCAACCATCAAAATCATTTTGTAAATGATTAAGCACTGCCTATCATCTAGACACTGCAATACATTGTCTTATTTTTTTACACAAGTCTAATGATACACTATCAAGCAGGCATAGAGAAGCCAGACAACCTGGTCAAGGTCACATGGGTAGTTATGGGTTCAAAATGAGTTTATACCCAGGTATGTCTGGATTGAGAATCCAGGATCTTAATCACTACCTGACAATGTCTCTACATACAATGAAAAGCTATTCCTATTTTTGTGTATGTGTGGAGGAGGGTGGTAATTAGCTTAATTTTTATACGATTTTTCGTTGTTGTTTCTGTCAAAGTTAATTTGCAGTTTTCATTGCAATCAAGTAGGGTTAATGGCTTGAGTTATTCTTTGCCTGGCTAAAATTATCCAATATTTAATATTTTTTTTTTTCCTAGAAAAACGTACCTGTGGGAAGAGTAGCAATTATCACTCAAGAGAAATGTGCCAATGAATGAGTAGCAGATTGTTGACTTAAGGGTTAGTAAAACATAAAGAGCTCCCTAAGTCCTTAATTATTGGTGTTCAGTTAAGGATGTACCTGCCTGTTCTGAGGTTCCTGTGCGTATAAGGTCAGAGTAACAGGAGCTGTTATTTTATGGGCATTGGGACAGACTTTCTCTGAGTGTCTAGCAGTGGTCACTGCATATGGGAAATAAATGACAGATAACAAAGACATGAGGTTGGGGAAACAGTTAAACCTAATTGGATTTAGTTTAACACATAGAGATTTCAGAATTTCTATAAAGGAGGGGTCAGTGTTTTTCTTGGAAGAGGGCACTCAGGAGGGTAATTTTATGCTAGTTTTACAAAGCAGAGAGCTCTGTTTTGTTGATTATGCGTTTATCTGGAAAAAGGGTTGTTGCTTTTGGAACGTATACATTCCCACAGAAAGACATAAAATTCATGGCCCCTTCTTCCCTATTTAGCCTCAAGGGAGCTTAACAGGACCTGATTAAGCAAGGAAAGTCATCAAACTTTCTTGGACAGCTCAGAAATCCCTGGGGTTGAGTTGAGTTTTAGGTGAAGGGTTCACATTGGTGTTAAACCAGTTTGCCCCATCTCATCACTGTCTACACTTGACAAGACTGCTGTTTGCACTACACTCACACTGACAGCCAGGACACAAGTATTCATGCTTGAGACCCAAAAGAGAAACACCTGGCTATGACTACCTGCAACTATATCGTTTTTTTTTAAATTAAATAACTGCATGATCTATTTCCAGGAGAGCAAGAACTTCCAATGGAGCCCAGGCTCTAAGGGCATACCTCTCTGCCCTTGTCTCCTGGCCTCCTTCCCACCATCTAACAGTGGGGTTCCAGATTTTTCCTCTTCTCTGAGCACCTAGGATTCCTTCCTCTCCTCCCTGCCCCCATCCCTCCAATGCAAAAGGCAAAATAAGGCAGAGTTTTGTGACAACTGCATCCCAAAGTGGTACAGTGAGTCTTAGTCTGCCCCAGAAGCCACTTACAGGGAAGAGGGGCCTGAATTCTTACTTAATCAGGGAAATACTCCTTCCACTCTAAGAAAAAATGAAATTGCCTTAGCAGGGGAGAAAAATCTTTATAAGTTGGCTAGTCCCTGACAATAAGAGAAAATCAATAGTGGCTGGTATGTATCTATGTCTGTGGAAGGTCTAAATTGCCTCAGCTTATTCTTACTCAGCACAGGATGGGCTGGTGATTGGATGGTAACTTAAAGTCATAAAGATGAGGGACATGAAAGAGCTATGCTAAATCTGGGATGACCAAGATTCTTCCCGAAACTCACTAGAACATAAGCTCCATGAGACCAGGGGTTTCTGTTGCTTGGAACTTCCAAGGCTTTCAGTAAATTATTACATGAATGTGCGAAAGCCAAAGTGGATGGATGATGTGGGTCACTGACAAGCCTGTCTCCATCTGCGGCTAGAATTTCTAGCGAGGGGAGGAGCAGAGAGGTCAGCCCCTCTCACCCTACCCCTAGGAGTGTTGCTATGCCCATCACACCAGCACCAACCCCTTTCATTACCTAGCAGTATTGCTAATAATACTAATTATTCTATGTCAGGTGATTGACACTCATATTTAAGCTAAACTTCACAATAACACTATGAGGTAGGTGTTAGCATTCTCATTTTATAGATAAGGAAACTGAAGTTCACAGAGGTTAAGTAACTTGCTTGTTGTCTCACAGTTAAACAGCCAAGTAAGAATTTTAGACTTGACTGATTTCAAAACTCACTATAGATTATCAGGATGTAAAGGGATGGGTGATATCTACTTGAGTGTTATAATGCAGAGGTTCTAAAAGGACACAATGTGCCTCCTCTGAGGAAAAGCCATCACCGGTCAACTCCAACACAAGTCAACCATTTCCATCTTAATGTTATTACTTAGAGGATTGGCATTATTGGTTACTATTGTGTCCTATCAGAATTCAACTAAAGTTTGTAATACATTTGGATGGGTTCTCACTGATTTATTTATAGTTCGAGGTATAGATACCTCATCTTCCCCAAGAATGAAAGCCATGTCTTTTAAGAGATGCAGGCTCTATTAAACTTAGAAAAACATTAGCCATCGTTTGAATATTCATAGAAATATCAAGAATCTGGCACTAATCTCCAGACACTTAAAGACTATTTAAATAGTTGCTTGATGCAACATGCTTATTGGTTAAGTATTGTAAACAATTGTGAACCATATTGTGCCTACCATAGAAGTGATGTCACTTCACCATAAAAATCACAAGATTACATTAGAACACACAAATCAGGCATTTTCAATGATTTATGTAGCCAAATGCCAGACTTCTAAAAAAGAGCTGGCATGGCACTGTAGATAGGCATCTAGTATGATATGGTTAGGAGTCTCCTTGGTCTGCTAAATTCCAGAGGGACTAGAAGTCTGCAGAAGATACTGAAGTATAAATAACCACATCTGTCACCATTGAGTAAAGGACAGAAGGCAGAATGGGATGGGGGCTCATGGACAAGGGCTAATGGAAAGAAAATGAAAACCACCTTTTCTCAATCTCCTTTCCTGGCCTTAGACTAAGCTCTCAAAATATGTGGCAATGGCCTCCATAGTTTCTTAAGTAACCAATTAACAAGTCAAGTCAATTTTTAAACAACTGACTTGCACATTTTCCTCTATCTCTCTGATCACCTTTCCAACAAAATTCCTCAAAAGAGTTGTTGATATGGACTATCTCTCATTTCTCTTCTCCAGTTCTCTCTAGAACCTTTCAAACCGCCCTTGACAAGGCCACCAGTGACCTCTGTGCTGACAGATTCTGTGGTTGGTTCTCCAATCCTTGACCTTTCAGCCACATTTGACAGTTAATCACACTGTCCTTGGATGGAAGGCTGGAATTTGGGGCTATTTTGTTCACTATTGCATCCCAACTTCTGGAATAGTGCCTAGTACATAGTAGGTGTTTCATAAATACTTATTGAATAAATTGTTCAATTCCTGGAGGAGGTGAATCATAAAGAATAGGTAAGAACTAACCAGGCAGGTGAGGATGGAAGAGAATTCTGGCCAGAAGAAATAGAAGCTCAAAGCCACAGAGGCCTGAGAGAACTTGGCAGATTCAGTAACATCCAAGTAGTTCTGAATGGTTCTGAAGGATGCTCTCCATTAATTCCCATCTCCATTCAGGGGGTCTCTTGCACAGTGGGGCCCCTTCATCCCTAGGGCGATTAAGCCATTTCCTGGCTTGTTTTAGGGAGAAGCTCTTGGAGCCTGAGACTCATTGCTCCCTCTTCCCAGCTCAGGTGCTCTCACCTGAGAAGCAACAGCTGCAGGTGGGGGCCACGGGAAAGGAGGGAGTGAAGACAGAAGAGAAGGGACAAGCTCTCAGATTAATCCGGTGAGTTCATCACACCGGAAAGGTGGATCCAGAAAAGCCATGTTTGGCAGGTAACGGGCTCTGCCTGTGTGACTCAGCAGCCTCTAGCGTGGCATCCAAGCTGAGCTGGTTGAAGTAAGCCTCGTTCCCCAAGGCCTGATGAGTGAGCTTGTAAAGGGCTCGCTGAAATGCATTGCAAAACCATTCACTGTTCCAGCAAGATGCTTTAAAACCAGGCTCAGAACTAATCCCAAAAGAGGGAGTCTTGATCCAAGTTCACAATGCATGTGAATAAGTCACCCGGCATCTGCCAGCAGGCTTTAGTTCCATGTAAACTGGGAAATCAACAACGTTCTGTTGGGTGTGCAGCCCATTAGTAAAGGGCCACTGGTGCTCAAAGACGCTGGGATTGAGATCCTCGGCCTCCACAACAGGGCCGCTTCACGTACCTCTTGCTTTTCTCGCCAAAGCGTCTCAGAGTGTTTGCCCAGGATGGATGATTTATCCCATTCAGCAGATGAGGCCCAGATAAGCTAAATTCTGCCTGCAATCACCCAAGTCAGTTCCTGAGGTCAGAATTGAGACCTAGACCTGCCAGCCCTGTTGTGGCCATTGGATGGCATCCTCTGTGGGACTCGAGAGGACAGCAGAGACCACGGGGCAAGTCTTCTTGCATGGAAACTGGTGGGCAAAGGGGATGGGCAGGTGTGGGGGTGGAGCACTGAGAACCTCTCAGCACAGCAGAAAGAACAATTCAAAGCTTATGTCCTACCTGAGGTGTGTCAGTGGTATTTTCTTTGTAAATAAAGGACATCAGTGCTGAGATTAGTAGTTGTATAATCATAAAAGGTTGAACTGCAAGGGGCCCTGGGAGAGCATCAATCCAATTTCTTTTGTTTCTTGGTGAGGAAATGGAGATCCAGAAGGTCTGTTTCAGTTGCTCAAGGTCGCACAGTTGGTTTATGCTGGCACCAGCACTGGAAGGCTTGTATCTTCAGCACGGATCCTGTGCTCTTTGCAAATGCCAGTCATTCTCACAATAATTCTCTGTTTTTTGACGTCACCTTGAAACCAGGTCAGTCTCCCCCTCTAAAACTTTAGGTAGCTCCTCCTCTCTGCTCTTCTGACCTCTGAACTGAAACCACAGAAAGACATCACAGTTGAAGGGTGGGTGTGCACTGCTCGGCATTGTCACTGAAGACTTCAAACCCCTTGAATCTTCTACTCATTTGGTCTTGGAGCCAAAACTAACACAGCCATGAAAAGAAATGCTGGGAAACCTCCGAGACACTCTTGGAGAGGCAGCTTCTGGGAGTTGGTGAGCCTGGTTTCACTGACAAGGTCAGGCCCACTCTGGGGCATGTGAGGGAAACGTGTTTGGAGCCGTGTTCTCAGGCTACTTGCCTGGGCCTTCCATTCCACTGAGTGACAATCATGGCTCTCGGCAGGGCGGCAGCTGCCAGCGGGAGGCTCTCCCATCACTCACTCACCCACCAGGTGTTCCTCCCAGCCACCACAGCAGCTTGGCAGGGAGTGCCACTGCCAGGGTGCTGATGGGCAAGGCGGTACAGTGCTTGCTCCTCTGCCGTCCAGGTGTCAACAGACGGAATATGGATCTGCCCTCCCTTAACAAATAAACAGAACTTTTACAGGCTGAGTAATCCCACATGGGATAAGCCAGACTGCCAGTTACCCCAGGTTTTCCAGCCAGGATCGAGCCTCTTTTGTCCTGGATCACAGAGCCCGTCAGAATTCTTGTACGGAGTGGTATTTCCAGAACGCTGGTCATCCACTGGGTAGCCGTGGGGTAGCCGTGAGGCTACACGTCCCTCACACTGGAGTTGCAGGGAGCCAGGTATTCCTGGAGTTCCCTTTGGCAAATGTCCTACCTCAGTTCCCACAATCTATGTTCATGGTTCTGTGCAGATGCAATCAATTCCCCCCAGTCAGCCCCAGGAAAGAGCGACAACTTAAGGAAGGGGCACTCTCTTGCAGGGAAAGACACCCACCCCAAACCTTTTCATTCTTCTCCTAGCTGCTTTCTGACCTCAGCGAATGGGCAGGGAGACAAACTCTTGAGTCGTTTTCATCTTTGTGCTGATTGGCTTCCAGTGCCAGGCCTCGACTGAACGGGGTAGAACGCGGCAATCTGGCTGGATCCTGACAAGTGAAAAGGGGATGCCGGCAAGGTGGACAGAGACCAGGCTGGAAGTTGAGTCCTGGAGTTCCACAGCCACGTAGGATAAAGCTCATAGTGCTAACGTAGTAAGCGCACCAGCCTAGGAATCAAAAGTCCTGGGCTTTGAGATGCTTGCTTAGGTGTCACTTAACTTTCTTGAACCTCAGTTTCTTCAGCTATAAAATGGGGATAGCAATACCTCCCCTGCTCACCCCACCTAATTATGAGGTAGAATAAATGAAAGCTTTGGAAAGCCAGTGAGTACTCCCCAGAAAGAAGTTTTCACTTTGCCTTTGGTCCTTGTTTTGTTGTTATTGTTTTTGTTTGTGTGTGTGTTTTTGTTATTGTTGTTTATTTGTTTTGGAGACAGAGTCTCGCTCCGTCACCCAGGTTGACTGCAACCTCTGCTTCCGGGTTCAAGCAATTCTCACACCTCAGCCTCCCGAGTAGCTGGGACTACAGGCACACACCACCATGCCCAGCTAATTTTTTGTATTTTAGTAGAGATGGGGTTTCACCATGTGCCCGGGCTGGCTGGTCTTGAACTCCCTTGGCTCAGGCAATCTGCCCACCTCAGCCTCCCAAAGTGCTAGAATTAGGTGTGAGCCACCGCACCTGGCCCACTTTGCCCTCGTGAGCAGTCCCGGTGTTCCTGCCTACTGGCTGGTTTAGCCGCCGTGGACCACTGCTGAGTGAGGGGTGGGCTCCCCTATGAGGGAGGACAATGTAGTCAGCCCCTGGAGTTATCATTTGTTCCCCTCCTTTCTGTACATTGTCGACAGACACTGCTCAAAGAAGAAAGGGATACTATCCCTAGTTACAAGGAAGGACTAGTGCTGCCCAATGGCTGTGGCTGATCCACGAGGAAGTAAACTTGGACTGGGAAAACACAAACTGTCTTGGCCTGCAACATACATCCCACTGATAAACCTACTGATAAACCGTAACATCAGTAAGACATCTGTCTGGACCTTTTAGGTCTGAACAGACAGGGCAGCTGCTGAGAACCTGGGGAAACTGACAATCCGATTCCTCTCTGTGATCTGAACCTTCCCTCTTCTCACTGCATCACCAGTGCAGGCCTCTTTGACTCACACAAGACCGTTTTTTAGCACAGGGTCACATCGAGGTCAACCATCAACCCCAATGCTACAGAAACTCACCTCTGACTGCGAACCTCCAGGTTTGTTTTAATCTACCAAGCAATGAATTGGCACTTTTCACTGAGGAATGACTACTGGGCCCTGTAGAGCTGCTTTAAGCTCCGTGACTTAATGACTCTCCTGTTTAATGGAAGCAAAAGCCGTTTAAGTGGTCACAGCTGTCAGAAACTTTGCTAAAAGAATGAACTTTCTGAGCAGGTTAGGCAGTAGCAGCGCTAATCTCTGAGCCCGCCATCCCTCGCCCGCCCTTATCTCAGGCTTGTTTTGACAGCACCCGGAGCTGGTCCCATGAGAAGAGCAGCAACCTCGCTCCTTTCCCTTTTCACGTCTTCTGCTGCAGCCCATGGTTTGCTGCAGGGGGGAAGGAAGAAACAATCAAGCATTGTCTTGTTGAGGGCTGGTGTGTCAGGGCCTCATGGAATAAATATTATTTGCCTGGGAGGGGAACTGGCTGGAAGACAGCTCAGTGTCAGGTGTGGGCTGGGGCGGAGGGGCAGGAGGGCAGTGACGTTTGGGTTTGGTTTTATTATTAGTTTAATCTTTTTCTCTCTACTGCTATGGATTTCTTTTCCTCCTGACAGGCCATTAAGCACAAAGCTTGTGTCTTCCCCAGCCTCTGCCAGGAAGAAACAAAAGACATTTTCCAAAGGATGTGCCCTTGTGTTACTAGGGCTCCTCGGTCACTCCCTGTCCAGCTGTGCGTGGCAAAGGGTGCACACTGCAGGACCCTCACAGGGTGAAAGCTCCTCTGGGAGACCTCCGTCTGCGTCTGCAGCCCTGGCAGCTCCAGATGTCTTACCTGATGGGTTCATGGCTCTGTCATTTTGTCTCTCAGGCAAATACTGAAAGGACGGTAGGCTCCTTTGTAGGTCTGGGGAAACTGGGCACCCCGCACCCTGGTATCCCAGTCAGCCAGCACTTACTGAGTTCTTCATGTATGCAGGTCACTAATGGCTCTAGCCTGCTGCATTTCACAGTTCCTTCAACAATTTTGCCTCAAGAAAGCCGCACATCTCTCCAGAATAAAGAACTAAAGATCAGTGACTGTGAGACAGACACTTGAAGGATTGCTCCATAAAGGTCGAGCCCTTCTTATCTTAGAAGAATAAGAACATTTTCTTGTAAGGAAAACAAGAGCCCCGTGGTCTTTCCACAGCCACAGAGCAGTGGAGTAGTGAAAGGGTGCCTCCACTGTGCAATCAAGAGTCTTCTTTCTGGCCAGGCATGGTTGCTCACACCTGTAATCCCAACACTGTGGGAAACCAAGGCAGGAGGATCACTTGAGCCCAGGAGTTCGAGACCAGCCTGGGCAACATGGTGAGGCCCTGACTCTACAGAAAAATTAAAAAAGTACTCAGGGATGGTAGCATGCACCTGTGGTCCCAGCTACTCAGGAGGCTAAGGTGGGAGGATTGCTTGAGCCCATGAGGTAGAGGCTGCAGGTGAGCCATGTTCTCTCCACTGTATTCCAGCCTGGGCAACAGAATGAGACTCTGTCCCCCCACCCTCAAAAAAAAAATGTTTAACCATAAACCTTTCCCCCATCCCTAAATCCATTTTGGGTATAAGCCATCTACCCAATGGCTGTAATAATAGTTGTTGATGATTGAGAATGTACAGTATGTTTGGGCACTTGCTAAGTGCTTTCCATATATTATCTCACCATGTGGCAAGCCTGGAGAAAGCCTGGAGAGAGTGAGGAACTGCCCAAAGTCACACAGGTCATCAGGCTTCCTGAGAATGGCACCACGGCCTTGGCTTTACAGGCATGGCACTTGAGTTCACCTTCACATGCTGGGGATCCTGTGTTCCCAAGAGGCAGAGACCCTATCTGTGCACTTTTGTTAATTATTTTTATATACAAAATAATTCAGTCCTGTGCTCAGTGCCATGAATAATTAGGGATTTAATACACGCTTTTGGAGGGTGATAACGATCTCACCATCCCAGCCAGTGAAAGAACCATTCCCTCCCTTCTCTCAAAGAGAAACAAAGAGCCACAGCAGGCCGAGCCACCCCAGGCACACTGCAGGGTATCTGGAGATGGCACCAGCAGGTGAGTCCCGCAGACCTGGCTTTGGATCCCAGCCTGGTCACCCACGGCCTGGCCCCTGGGGTGCACCGGCTGACCTCTCCAAGGCCAAGTTTCTCCAAACATGGGAGAAAGTCACAGCACCTACCTTGTAGGGTCATTGTGAAAATGAAGTGAGAAAATGCCCACGGTGTCCCCAGCAGCCCTGCCTGGTGGAAGGTAGGTGTTCCATGTCAGTCTCCTTCCTCAGCGCCCAGGCATCTTCTTCCTCTTGTGGAGCTCTCAGCACTCGGGAGTCCCTTCAGTAAGACCTGGAATGCAGTTTGTTGACCAAAGGAGTGCTGGCAGGGAGGGAGGATCCCCATTTGGGTGGCCGTATCTCCTACCTCTGCTCTTGGTCCCCCTCTGCCTTCGGGACATTCCCACCAACACAGGCTGCTGGTACCACACCCTGCTTACCAGCACGCACTGCTCTTCTTACTTACCCCAAAAGCCCAGGCTTGAATATCCTGTCGTCCTCAGTGGCACGGCTGAGACCAGGCTGGAGCTTTTAAACAAGATGTAACTCAAGTGGGGAATAACATGCAAGTAACTCTGAAGGTGACTGCTGCACCCTGTGGCCCACACAGAGAGGCTCTCTGCCCAGCCTCACTTGTCTGCAAAGGATATCCTCCAGCCTGTCTAGAGTCCACAAGGTCCAGGCTGGAGAGAAAGAGACCAAGGAGCCAGATGTCTCTCTCCCACCCACGACCTACTTTCTGAGTTCTTACTTCCATACTGAAGACAGACCTTCTTCCCAGGGGATATCAGGAGTCAGAGTTCCTTTCAGTGGTTCTTGCCTTAATATATTAAGGAGTGTGGCCCAGCAAATAAACGTCAATTCAACAATAAACCCTGTGTCTATACATGCAATGCTCCCTGGAACAGTGGGAAAAGGGAAGAGGAGGGGAATTTGATTACAAGTGCTTTATATTTACTCTGTCTCATTAGATGCTTCCAACAGGCCTATCAGATATTTTAGGACCATCATTCCTAATTTGCAGGTGACAAAAGTTTGGCTTGGAGAGGTTAAGGGAATGACCAAGCTAAGCCCAGTTCTCCTGTCTCCCTCCCTTGAGTTCAGGATATCAACCCAGTCCCTGAATCTTCCCCAAGAACAAGCCTGGGGCCAGGGTGAGAAAGGGGCTTCCTGGAAGAGCTGAGTTAAATTGGCACTGGATGCAGCCACAGGCAAGAGGACATGGTGGTTGTCTCTCTCTCTGCTAGGTTGTAGTCCAGGAGACCTGGTTCAAGCCCAGGCTTTGCCACTTGGAAGGCTGTATGGTCTGAAATCATTATTCTCAGTGCCTCAGTTTCTGCATCTGTAAAATGGTAAGGAACAAACCAATTAATATACATAAAGCCCTTAGTCCCCTTGATGCCCAGAACATGTAAGTATTTAATAAATATCAACATTTTTATTAACATTATTATTGTTACGTTATTCCCTTTCAAAGTCTTGCAACAAATAAATGGGATGACAGATGTGAAAACATGTTATAAGCTGTAGAGGTAAGAAATGACCACTCATGCATGCTGAGAAGGTAACAGGAAAAAGGACTTGGCCTTAGATGATGTCATTGAACAGCCTCAAACTTTCAACAGAAAGCACAGAAATACTCCAAAAAGAGTACTCCAGTAATTTGAAAGCAGGCCACCGAGTGCAAGTTTCTGCCACAGTTCCAGGGCCAAGGCTGTTTCCAGAGAGCCCTGTAATTGCTTTCAACCTGTGCCTCACCCAAACACCATGGCCGGCGCAGGTGGACACCTCCCCTGTCTTCTCCTTCCACGCTGGGCCCCAGAAAGAAATACTCCAATAATTTACCTAGTAGTTTTCAACTTTAGGTCAGATTGTTTGTTATGTATATAACTGTTTGCATTTCACTTACTTATCCTCAGTCATCACATACCTGGGAGGGAAGGAGGCTGCGCAGAGGCCCAGGAGCCCCAGCCCCGCGTGGTTACGCCTGTCTGCACTTCTGGTCTTAGTCGTGGGGTGCCTTAGTGTGAACAGAGCACACAATTAAGCTCTGTCTCCCTTTCTCAGCGAACTCAGGTGCAATCCTTCTTGACAGTCTGGAGGAACCAGGAAGGCTGGCCACCCAGTGAGGGGAAGTTGCTGCTAGCCGATTAATGGCTGAAAGCCCAACAGTACCATCCCCCACTGTCTTGTAGCAAAGACTCCTTGGCTCGTGTTTAGAATGTTAGCCAAATAAGAGTCACTGAGTGCAAGTTTATGGCAGCACTCGGCTGGAAACAGTGGGGCATCTAGGGGAAGTGTCCGTGCTTGGTCCCTGCCCTTACAGAGATCAGTCTGGCTGATGGAATGAGACCAATGAAATGGAAACAATGAGCAAATCATAAAAGGCAGTACTGTCATGAAGAGTTTGATTGGATGACAGAATGCAATTGTTAAGAGTAGGGAGAGATGGCCAAAAGCTAGAGTGGGCAGAGAAAGGTTCCTGTGGGAAGAGGTTTGTTAGCAAGGCCTTTCAAGCGTGCAGGAGTTGAACTGGTGGGAGGGAGAGTGGCATTCCACGTTGGGGAAGCTACGTGAGAGAATCTAGGAGACAGAAAAGAACAAGGGCTGTTTATAGAGTAGAGGCCAAACTGGCATGACCGGAGTAGAAGGAAGGCATCCTAATTCCCAGCCTTATCCACCACTTTGAAAGAACCAGGAAAATGAATTCCTATTGGCCATAAAACTAGTTGAAGGTGATGTACCCCATCCTATTCAGTCTCCCACATTTACAGCTATACAGGAACAACTCTCTGAAACTCAGTCTCCTCACTCATAAAATGGGATGGTAATATGTGTCTAGCAGAGCCAGTGAGAATTAAAAGGGATAAGATGCACTGGCTCCCAGGGCAAGTACTAGCAGACAAGGAATAGGACAGTCCTCCCTTAACACTCCACAGAGAATAAATGTCCTCCGACTCTCCCAGGAGGCAGAGCCCAGCTCTCCTTCCAAACAGCCTTGGAATTGCTTGGCCTCTGTACTTCTTTAGCGAAGTTGTGGGCAAAAGACAAATGCAGAGTTCTCTTGTACCTGCCAAGGAGAGAGAACCAGACCCTGTGTGGGCCTCTTGCTGTTGACATTGATCCACAGTGGGTGCAGGATGGGACTGAGGCAGGCCCACCTGCCCGGAAAGCCTGCCTGTACCCTGACCCTGTGGGGCCCTAACAAACACCCTCCCAGCCACAGGGGCTCTGCAGAGCTAGGCCAGTTGTCCTGTGGAGGCGGGGACCCTCCTCCTGCCCTGCCACTCTCTCTTTCTCCTGAGAGGACAGGCAGGTGGGCATGGCCACAGGAGAACCTCTCGAAGGTGCTAACTGGCCCAGGGAAACAGATGTGGCCTGATAGGGTGTTGCCTACCAGAGATTCAGAGAGCATGGGAGAAGTTGAGCGAGAGGAGGCCGTCATAGTGCACGCCGTCCTGCACGCAGCCTGGCGTTAGGGAAAGCATTTGTGAGGGGAAGTGGTGATAGGTGGTTGCTAGGTTTGGAAACAAACAAACAGCCGACGAAAATGTTTCAGAAGGAAGGAGTGTCTATTCAATCAGCCCCGAGGGACATGTCCGCACTGCCTGACCGTGCTCCTCAGCCTGGTTTCAGGCCACCGAGTCCAAGTTTCTGCCACAGTTCCAGGATCGAGGCTGTTTCCAAAGAGCCCTGTAACTGTTTTCCACCTGTGTCTCACCCATTCCACCTGTGTCTCACCCAAACACCAACGCTGGCGCAGGCGGGCACCTTCCCTCCTTTCTCCCTCCAGGCTGGGTCCCAGAAATCATTAGAGGAGGGAGGAATAAGTCCAGCGTGGCTGTGCCTGGCAGAAGCCCGGGTGGGTCTGTGGGGCTAAGAGGCAAAGGTGGGTGGCGAATGTGGGCCAGCGGGAGCCTGGAGGGGTTGACACCGCCTGCTCCACGGCAAGCCCCTGGAGGAAGAGCCCTGCTATGCCCTGAGAGCGAGCGCGGGCAGGTGTAACCACGCGGGGCTGGGGCTAGGGCTAGGGCTCGGGGCTCCGCGCAGCCTCCTTCCCTCCCAGGGACACCGCACAGCTGCGCCCTGCCAACTGTGCGGGCCTTGAGATGCTGGTGGCTGCCGCGGGCTTGGCCTGCTCCTCCTGCACGGCCATCCAGGAGCCACCGTGCTGTGCCTCTGCTTCAGATGCTTGGCTAGAGAAAGGGTGGCAAGACAGGGCAGTGCGTGTGCGCGCGCGGGTAAGTGCATATGAGTGCACGCATATGTGAGTGCATGTGTGTCTGCGCGTGTGCGTGTCCATGGGAACCAGAAGGGGCACCCTCATTCTGAGCCGCCAGAGGACTGCCTGAAGCTGCTGGATAGAAACTCCCCTAGAATGTAAGCTCCGTGGGGGAAGGAGTTTTGTTTGATGGCTGCTGTATTCCCAGTGCCCATTAAAGTACTGGGGACACAGTAGATGCTTAATAAACAGCTGTTGAGTTAATCAATGGACTCTAGGAATGGAGGCATGCCAGCCCTTCCGGAACTGCAGAAAGGGCAAGGCCGCATTTTACCACCTTCTCTGTTCTTCTTGGTACCAGCCCTGGCGTCCCCGGCAATGCCAATCCTTCTCACCTCCAGGTGGTGCCGAGTTTTCCTCCCTGCTCCTGTTCTTCCACCTTCACCCCTTTGTTTCCTGCTGGCCCCTGCGTGTAAGCACCCCCGCAGTCACAGTGGGAGGCAGGAAGGTGAAAGAAGCAGAGCTCTGGAAACAGAGCTACCAGGGTGGCCTCTTCCTTCTGGAAGGACACAGAATGATGGGGTGAGACTGGCGCTCTTCTTCAGCTCCTCCCTTTGGGAATTTGGACTTTGAGCTTCAGTTTCCTCACTTTGAAACAGCAGCTATTCCACTTGCCTCGCAGGATTGTTGCGAGACGTCGGGCAGGAGGCTGAAAAGTTCTGGAGCCCATGCTGGGTCCCACAGAAATGTTCGTGTCGTTTCCTGACAAGCATCCAACAGTCTGGGAGTGCCCCAGGTGTGGCTGAGGGTGGTTATGGTTGGATAATCACGACCAGAACACCCCTCCTTTTTTCACAAAATGCCTTGAGGAGAATTTAATGGCTGCCGAAAATTAAGTCAAGCTTCATTTCTAAAACATTCAGGAGTCAATATGCTGTGAGTCACGTATTGTCCGGGCCTCCGCTCACTCTGGAGGGAGCTTTTCCAAGTAATTAAACAACAACATTGTGACCAAGCTGAAGCCCACCAGCCCGAGCCTTTCCATTCGGGACCTTCTGCACATGCTGCTGCTGCTGCCTCCAGGACGACTGCCACGGAGACCAGCAGATTCTTCCTTCAGCTGCAGAGGGAGACACTGCGGAAACTAACGCTGTCAATAACGCTTTTCATCTCGAAAGGAAGGATCTGATTTCACTCTTCTCAGCCTGATTTAAAGACCCACCAGAAATAACAAACTTCAGGGGATAATTAGGAAATTATCCTCTTACAAATTGGTAGATGTCGTCTTTCTTTTCCTTGGGACGAGACAGAAAGGACATTGTTTGTTTTTTACCATGGTGAAGCTGCTGCGATTAACCACGCCACCCGGGGAACGGTTCACTTGTGGGTAAGCTGATAGCTTGCCGTTCCAGGGTGCGCCCGCCAAGGTACTCCAGAATAAATGTTACATCCTCTGTGCACCCCTTCCTGATGAAAGGAAAAGTTCAATCACATTTAGTTAAAGGAGCCCTTTAAACCTGGCCTGTCAATATCCTGGAGGTGGAGAATCACACGAAGGTTAAGAAAAGGTTTCCCAGAATTGGCTAGACATGTATGTGTTTAAAGGGATTAGGTGCATTCAGTCTGGGCCTGATCAATACTGCCTGTTTTGGGGTTCATAGAAAACAGTGCAAATATCCAGAGAGAAACTAGGAAGTCCCTAAAGACCCAAGGAAGGATTTTTTTTTTCTATTTGATAACAAGGAGAAATCCCTGCCTATAAGGTTTCTAAATCCTGACCTGTTTTAACTTAGGAGTCTTGTAAAAGTCATTGTAAATATAGACCAAAAGGCCAATGGTAAAACTGGAATTAACATCAGCCTCTGCCTTTCACTCTAACGTATTCTGTCTCACTCCTTTCCTACCTCTCCTGCTCTCTCTGTCTTACTTTGTCTCTCTGTGTGTCTCTCTCATACATACACAAGGCACAACCCAACAGGTATGACAAACCTTAGATCCATTAAGAGTCTTCTGAAGTTTTCAATATGCTAAAAGACGCACTAAAAGAATATATGTGTGTATGTGCATATATGTTAGCATTTCTGTTTAGCACTTGATATATTCCAGAAGCTCTTACACACATTTTCTCACTGTGGCAGGTGTTATTATTAGCATCCACAATTTTTCCAAAGAGTAGACTGAGACTGAGACTCAGGGAGGTGAAGTGACTTGGGTAACAGTGTGCCATCAGGGTACGGTATAGCCAGGAGTGAATCTGCCCTCCTAGTGCATTAGAAATGACCATTGTCTCATCCAGCTTTGCATGAAAAGACTCCCATAATTAAATTACCACTCTATAGTACAGCCCTGATTGCAGTTTCGTGTGCGGCCCCTTCCAGAAGTACTTGCAATTCATAATCCAAATGAGAAAAGCTGCCAGTAAAAATTTCAGGTACCAGTAACAGGCTAAATAAAGGAAACAGACGTTAGGGCTTAAGATGAGTTGGGGACTCTTGAGTTGCAGAAGTTGGCAGGAGTTTTGTTTCTGGAAGCCTCTACAAGCCTCCTGGATGCCACTCTGCCTTCAGCCTGTCCCCTTCCAATCTGCTCTATGCGGTGCCAACTACTTGCTTCAACAGACTGGACATACAAGCTTCAGAAGGGAGGACTCCCTAGCGCAGTGGCTCCCTGAGTGTGGTCCCAGGACTGGAAGAAGCGGTGTCACCTGGGGGCTTCACAGAGATGCCAATCCTCAGGCCCTCCCCCAGCACTGCTAAATCAGAAACTATGGGAGAGGGGCCCAGCAATCTGTGTTTTAACAAGTCCTCCTGGTAATGCTGGCACATGCTGAAGTGTCAGTACCACTGCCTATTGCCTACAAGAGAGTGCCCAGACACCTCCCAGACCTCCCTAACTGAACCTAACAGGTTCCTCTCCTCTAAGCACACCCACCTAGCACTCACTGCTCTCTAAACATTTCTTTTTCAGGTTCATCTTTGATGCCCTGTTCCTGTTATTTTGAATGGCATTTCCTTCTTCGCTGCCTGACGAACTCACATTTATCACTTAAAGCCCAGTTCAAAGATCTCTCCCTCTTGAGACTTCATGTGCTTTCTCTCTGCTGAGTTTTTGTTACTCCTTCCGCACCTCCCCGACGGCACCCGTGCACACCTCAACAGCATCGCCACATCGTGCTCTTTGGCATGAGCCTCATGGTGGACTGGAATCTCAAGGTAGCTCGAGTACCTACTGCTGTGCCAGGAATGTGGTAGGTACTTAATAAATCTGGACTGATTAAATGAATAAGTGAATGCATTAGCCCAAGTACAGTCATCCCTTGGTAAATCAGTAAATCCCTAGAGGATTCATTTTAGCACCTTTCCAGGATACCAAAATCCACAGAAGCCCAAGTCCCTGATAGAAAATGGCACAGTATTTGCACATAACCTATGCACTTCCTCCCAGTTCCCTATGATACTTTACATCATCTCTAGGTTACTTATAATACCCAGTACAGTGTAATGCTATATAAATCATTAGACCTTATTGTTGAGGGGAAAATGACAAGAAAAAAGAGTCTGTACATGTTCAGTACAGATGCAATTTTTTGAATATTTTCCATCTAAGGCAGGTTGAATTCATGGGTGTGGACCCCACAGAGAGCTGTATTCTATCAGGACTCACTGAGTACTCAAAATAGGCAACTGGCCTGTGAGCACAGGGCTGGTTACTTCAGAGCCTGATCTGACCTCCAGGCATCCCGACTCCTAGCCAGGGTAGTCTGTGAAGTTTGGTTTGTTTCACCTGGGTGCCATGTCTTTAGGTTATATAATTGTTAAGACAGGAGTCATTTTTGGCTACTTTGTGACAGATAAATATGTCAAACACTCAAAACAGGTACAGTTCTTCCCTTGCGGCTGTGGAGCTGTGACTGTGGAGGCCACAGCCTGCATCGGTTATCTTCGCATCTCTCTGTGTTTGTAGTTGTAAATGGCAGCGACCTATCGCAGTGGTATCTAGACTAACTATTAAACCATTTATAATGCCCAGAAACCAATTTGTGGCAGCCAGCAATTAGTTCCATTCATGTTTTTAATTGTTCTCCCTTTGAAGTTTAATAGATGGTTATTATGATATAGTCTTCACTGCCTCCAAGTCTGCAGGCTGTGTGCAGCCTCAGTCAGCAGCCAGAGAAAATTAGACTCTACAGAGAAACTATGTAACCTAAAGCGATGCTTTGGATTCCATTTCTGAGCCTGTTGCCCTGCCTAGGTATTTGTCCATGAAGAGAGTTAGGATGAAAGGAGATTTGGAATACATACATTTAGAAGCCTTACTATGTGCTGGGTGCTGGGGACACAGAGAGAACAAGACTTGGTACCTCCCTTCACAGAGCTTCTAGACTAACGGGAGAAGAAAGGTTGTGAGGAGGAATTTGCAGTCTAGTGGGATGTGTACTATGAGAGAGGAAGCTCAGGGGAGGAAGCTCAAGGGTGAGGAGCAGTTAGCCAGCTAGACATGCAGAGGAAGACTGCGCTGGGCAAGGAAGCTGGGAGGTAAGAAAGAGGTGGCACTTCTGAAGAACTCAAAGTCGTGCACATGGCTGGACTCAGCATGGCAGACTCTGGAGCTTCTGGAGCTACATCTGGGGTGTGATGCCTTGAAGTCCTCATGCATTTACCAGAAGAAAATAAAGCTGGGTTCACTTAAAAATGCCAGGTCATGAAAGGCTGAGATAAATGACAGTCTGGTCCTAGGACAGGAGGGGACAGGAGGGGGCATAATTTCTCAGTAGTGCTTTCCTTGTGGATGATCAGCGCAGGCAAAAGTTTGCCCAAAGTACACGTTGTGTCAGGGAGAATCTCTCTTCAAGCCATCTCTCTTCAAGCTTTGGGGACTAAGGAGCTTGAGGAGACAGGAAGCTATGAATAAAAGGATTATAATTTACCATTAATTGTCAACCTTTCTCTTTCTACTTGCTCCTTCCCCAGTGCTTATAAAACATACTTAGAAGTCTCTCATTCTTAAAAGAAAAATCAGCCTAACTAAATATAAGCCATCTTTCACCTTGTTATGCTTGGAAGATCTTTATCTCTTCCCTTCCTTTGATAACAAAGTTCCTTTAAAAACATGTACACTCACCTCTTCTTTCCTGCATTTTTTTTCATAGACAGTGCCAGGCTTGTGTCTACACTCCACAAAGTCACTATGACAACAGTCACCAGTGCCCTCAATGGCAAGTTCCAATGGGCTGGCTCATTGTTCATTCAACAAGAATTACATGTATCTACTCTGAACCAGGCAGTGTTCCAGGCATGGGGAGGTACTGGTGTAAAGGCTTCATGGTGCTTATGTTTTCAGGAACTCCTTTTAGTTCTTAGGTATCTATAGCATTTGCTGTGGTTGGGCTTCACCTTCTGGAAATATTCTCATATCCCATGAAAAAATGTCCTGCGGTTGTCCTTCTGTCTTTCTTATTGTTCCTTCTCAATCTCCTTTGCAGATTCCTCTTCTTCTACCTATTCATTAAAGCTTGGTAGCAAGTAAGTTGTAGGCTCAAGACTAACCCTCCAATATTTTATCTTTCCTTGACTTTTCCTTGATTTTAGTTCTCAAACATGTATCTCAGGATCCATATAAACAGCTGCTTTGGACATATATCCATAAATGGCACCTCAATATCAACCAAACCAAAGCTGAGCCCCCATCTGCTTCTCCTGAGTTTCCCATCTCTGTGAATCCTCTCTGCAGCCAGGGAAGCTAGGAGACATCTTGGACTCATCATTTTTCCTGTCTCCATGCTCCCTATGCCCACAACCTTAGTCCTAGAGTTCAGGGCTCTCATCACTTTTCCTGGAACAGTGCCATAGTCTCCTGCCCACAGACTGATCCAATCCAACTCATCAGCCATGCTGTTGACAGAATGATCTTCCTAAATTGCAAATTCAGCCATGTCCTTCCCTGATACTCTCCATCTTATCTAACAACAGTTCTCAAAGTATAATGTGGAACCCCAAAACACTTTCAGAGGGTACATGAGGTCAGGTCAAAACTATTTTCATAATAAGAATAGGAGATTATTTAACCTTTTCACTGTGTTGATATTTGCGTGATGGTGGAAAAACACTAGTGGGCAAATCAGTAGGCGCCTCAGCACAAATTAAGGCATAAAACAAAACTATACTACAACCTAGTGTCTGTATCTTTACCTCATGCATTTGCAGAAGATAAAAAAGCTAGTTTCACTTAAAAATGCCAGTATAAAGGAGCAAAATATTAACTTTTAAAATCTCAGCCTTTTAATGAGCATTTTAAAATATTCTGCGTGTCAAAATACAAAGTACTTGTAAACAATTCTGCTACATACCAAAGTATGGTGGTTGTCTCAGAGAAAAGCATCTGTGTGATCATTTGAGTTGCAAGCTAAACTGCCTTTCTCTTCTACCTAACATCATTTTTACTTGAAAGCATGACTGACAGACAGACTGTGGTTATTTAGACTTGGGTATTTGGCAGTTATAATCTCAAAAATTAATAAAGTGAGCTTGTCACTTCAAGGAAAATAACTAGCAGTGTTTGTTGCCAATGATAAAATGTGATCTTTCAAGCAAAATTAGAATTTTGGTAAACATGTATCTGTCACCATGAGCATGACAGCTTCCCAACACTTAGTGACTTTTCTGATGAGATTAGTGGTGATATTAAGAAACATGTGGAGTTTGTTTTGGGTCTTGTATAATGAGATGCATTAACATTGGGAAGATTTACATAACTCAGCCAATATTTTCCAAATAACTAATGGTGTATATTCCAAAACCATACACACATTTTTAAAAAGTCTATTCAGGTGCATGATGGACCAATGGATTTTAATGTAACCGAGTTTGAAACGTTTGCTAATATGGCTTCAGGTTCCACATTGCAACTAACTTTTGAGAAACTACCAGTTGTCCAGTTTTAGTATAGTATCAAAGAACATCCATAATGAGTGAAAAAGGCTTCTCCCTTTTCCAGCTATCTATATGAGGCAAGCTTTTCTTCATACACTTCAACCAAAACAACGTATTGTAAAAAACTTGAAATCCGCTATCTTCCAGTAAACCAGATGTCTCTTACAATTTGTTTTTTATCTTGGACAATACAAATATGTTATGTATATTAACACGTCATGGCCTTATTACTATTGCTTTTAAATAAATAACAAAATACTTAATATTCCTGGTTTTAATTTTGAATATAATAAATATCTATATAACACACATGAACACAAAATCCTTTGGGTCCCCAATAATTTTTAAAAGCATAAAGGCATCATAAAGCCCAAAAGTTAGGAAATTACTGGCCGGCAGGATTGAGGTCTCGACTTCTCTGCACATTCATTCTTTGGCCTCTGCCACCTTTCCCGTCCCAGTCCTCCGTCTTGCCCCGTCACCCCTATAGCGTCACGATGCCTCCCACTTCTGCCTCAGCAGCACTGCCAGCCTCCCCAGATGCCAGGCTGGCTCCAGGCTTTACACCTTTGCTCATCGTCTGCCTAGGCTGACATTCCCATATTTGTTTTGTCTAGTCTTTTTTACTGTCATTCAGACGCCCATTCTTTTTTTTTTATACTTTAAGTTCTAGGGTACATGTGCATAACGTGCAGGTTTGTTACATATGTATATTTGTGCCATGTTGGTGTGCTGCACCCATCAACTCGTCAGCACCCATCAATTCATCATTTATATCAGGTATAACTCCCCAATGCAATCCCTCCCCCCTCCCCCCTCCCCATGATAGGCCCCAGTGTGTGATGTTCCCCTTCCCGAGTCCAAGTGATCTCATTGTTCAGTTCCCACCTATGAGTGAGAACATGC
>NW_016805082.1:986362-994368 GCF_001698545.2 Rhinopithecus bieti | reverse complement strand
TTGCTTTTGGTGTTTTAGACATGAAGTCCTTGCCCATGCCTATGTCCTGAATGGTACTACCTAGATTTTCTTCTAGGGTTTTTATGGTATTAGGTCTAACATTTAAGTCTCTAATCCATCTTGAATTAATCTTCGTATAAGGAGTAAGGAAAGGATCCAGTTTCAGCTTTCTACTTATGGCTAGCCAATTTTCCCAGCACCATTTATTAAATAGGGAATCCTTTCCCCATTTCTTGTTTCTCTCAGGTTTGTCAAAGATCAGATGGCTGTAGATGTGTGGTATTATTTCTGAGGACTCTGTTCTGTTCCATTGGTCAGACACCCATTCTTTCTTCAAACACACTCCCTCCTTGTGTGCCCTCGACAGTTCTCTTCAAGCACCTGCAGCATGTCAGCGCTGGTTCTCCTGTTTGACCTACAGGCTTGCCATGGGTGAAATTGTGGACATTTCCCTAAGATAGGTGAGGGTTATTTCTAATGTTTTACTGTTACTAACAAAGCCCCCTTAGACATGCTCGTACGTGTCTTTCTGGGCATTTGTGCAAGAGGTTCTCAAGGAGATCCCTGGAAGGGGAATTACTGGGTCAGAAGGTTTGTGCAGCTTCACCTTTACCAAGCATTGCTAAGCTGTCTTCAAATTGATTGTACTGATATATACTACCATCAGCAAGAAATCAAACCTGATTTCTCCATGTTCTTGCCAATACTTAATGAAATCAGACTAATTTTTTTTCTAAACTGATAGCTATAAAATTTCAATTATCTTTTAGCTAATTACTAACACAGAGAAAATCATTCTGTAATCCACTCGGGTTTCCTGTTCTGTGAATTGTTCAGAAATATCCTTTGTTTGTTTTTCTTTTGGGTTGTCCTTTTCTTACCGACTTGTAATCCTTTACGTATTCTGGATAATAATTTTTTCCCTGCCCTCTACACCGCAGATTTCTCCTCTCTGTGTGTGGCTGGTCTTTGAACTTGGCCTATGGAGTTTTCTATTGTATAGAAGTTTTACATTTTAATACAACGAAATTTAGCAATCTTTTCCTTTACAGTTTAAACTTTTTATGTATCATCTAATGGATTCTTTCCCATCCCAAGTTCATAAGTTATTGCATATATTTTTGTGTAAAACATTGAGAGTTTTACTTTTTACATTTGGGTCTTTATTCCTGAATTTATTTTTTTGGTAAGGTGTAAAGAAGAAATCTACTTTTATATTTTCCCACATATATGATCAAATTGTATAAATATTCACTTAGTGGATTTGGCTCAAATCCTTTAACTCTCGTCGTACTGATGTGTCACAGGTTTGATTGCTACTATTTTCACTGTTACTATCATAAATACTTTCTAACACCCATTATGATTTCTTTTTTGAACTAGGGATTTTATAGAAGAGTACTTATATTGTCCAAATGTAAAAGGGTAGAATGGTTTGTCTACTTTTTATTAGTAATTTCATGCCTATGAAATTAATTGTCTATTGTGCTTGGACAATCTGGTCTAATTACATGAACTGGGACTTTTGGGTATTTTTTGAAATTTGCTTTGTGGTTAGTACATGGTAAAATTTTATCAGTATTCCAGAATGCTTGAAAGAATGTATGTTCTCTAATAGTTGGGAGCCAAGCTCTGTATTCTTTCAATTAGACAAATCTTATTACCTATACTATTCTGTCTTTTCCCATAGGATTATGGATTTCTCCTCATAGTGCTGTACGTTTTTGGTCTCTCCATATATATATTTAAGGCTAGGTGATTGCATACTACTGGGCTTTCTGAGGAGGTCTCCCACAGATAACACCCTCTTCCCTGCCTGGGTCTGAACACATTAAGAAATAAAACAAAAAGTAAAGATAGAGCTTAAAATATCACCTTTACCTTAAACTCGATTATTGAAAACCTCTTCCACGGTCAATGCTCTCTGGTATTCACCGTATAAGTAACTGTCCTTAAATCAACACAAGCTACCCCAGAATTATTGCAGGTTCAGTTCCAGACCACCACAATCAAATGAATATCACAATAAAGTGGGTCACATGAATTTTTTGAAAAATTATGTTTACATGATACTGTAGTTTATTAAGTGTGCAACAGCATTAGGTCTAAAAAATAATGTACACACCTTAATTTTAAAATAATATATTGCTAAAAGAATGCTAATCATCATCTGCGCCTTCAGAGAGTCACAACCTTGTCGCTGGTGGAGGGTCTTGTCTCTGTTGACAGCTGTTGACTGATCAGAGTGGTGGCTGCCGAAGGTTGGGTTGGCTGCGGCAATTTCTTAAAATAAGACAATGAAGTTTGTCACGTTGATTGATTCCTCCTTACATGAAAGATTTCTCTGTAGCGTGCAGTGCTGTTTGATGGCATTTTACCCACAATAGAACTTCTTTCAAAACTGGAGTAATCCTCTGAAATCCTGCCACTGCTTTATCAACTAAGTTTATGGGACATTCTGAATCCCTTGTTGTCATTTCAACAATGTTCACAGCATCTTCACCAGTAGATTCCATCTCAAGAAACCACTTTCTTTGCTCATCCCTAAGAAGCAACTGCTCACCTGTTTTATCATGAGATTGCAGTAATTCAGCCACATCTTCAGCCTCCACTTCCAATCCTAGTTCTTACTGTTTCCACCACATCTGCAGTTATTTCCTCCACTGAACTCCTGAAGCCCTCAAAGTCATCAGTGAGGCTTGGAATCAGCTTCTTCCAAATTCCTGTGAATGTGGATATTTTTACCTTCTCTCATGAATCACAGATGTTCTTAATGGCATCTAGAATGGTGAATCCTGTCCAGAAAGTTTTCACTTAACTTTTCCCAGATCAATCAGAGGAATCACTATTTATGGCAGTTATAGCCTTACAAAATGTATTTCTTAAATAATAATAATATTTAAAATTCAGAATTACTCCTTGATTCATGGGGTGCAAAATCAATGGTATGTTAGCAGGCATGAAAACATTAATCTCCTTGTACATCTCCATCAGAGCTCTTGGATGATCAGGTGCATTTTCAATGAGCAGTAATATTTTGAAAGGGATCTTTTTTCTGAGAAGTAGGTCTCAATGGTGGGCTTAAAATGTTCATCAAGCCATGCTGTAAACAGATGCACTGTCATCCAGGCTTTGTTTTTCCATGTTTATCGCACAGATGGAATTGATTTAGCATAATTCATAAGGGCCCTAGGATCTTCAGAATGGTCAATGAGCATTGTCTTCAACTTCAAGATACCAGCTGCATTTGACCCTGACTAAAGAGTCAGTCTATGCTTTGAAACTTTGAAGCCAGATATTGACTTATCCTCTGTATCTGTGAAAGTTCTAGATGGCACCTTCTTCCAATAGCAGGTTACTTCATCTGCATTGAGGATCTGTTGTTTAGTGTAGCCACCTTTATCAATTTTCTTAGCTAGATTTTCTGGATAATTTGCTGCAGCTTCTACATCAGCATTTGCTGCTTCACTTTGCACTTTTATATTGTGGAAATGGCTTCTTTCTTTAAACCTCATGAACCAACCTCTGCTAGCTTCTGACTTTTCTTCTGCAGCTTCCTTACCTCTCTGTTTCCATAGAATTGAAGAGAGTTACAGCCTTGCTCTGGATTAGGCTTTGCCTTAAGGGAATGCTGCGGTCAGCTTGATCTTCTATCCAGACCACTCAAACTTTCTCCACATCAGCAATTAGGCTGTTTCACTTTGTTATCATTCATGTGTTCATGAGAGTAACATTTTTAATTTCCTTCAATAACTTTTCCTTTGCATTCACAACTTAGCTAACTGGTGCAAGATACCCAGCTTTTGGCCTGTCTTGGCTTCCAACATGCCTTCCTCACTAAGCCTAATCATTTCTAGCTTTTGCTTTAAAGAGAGAGACATGTGACTTTTCCTTTCATTTGAACATTTAGAAACCATTGTAGGGTTATTAACTAGGCTAATTTCAATATTGCTGTGTCTCAGGGAGTAGAGAGACCTGAGCAGAGGAAGAGAGATGGGGGAATGGCTGGTTAGTGGGGCAGTCAGAACACACACATTTATTTATTAAGTTATTACATGGTGTAGTTTGTGCCTCCCAAAAACAATTGCCATGGTCACATCAAAGATCATTGATCATTGATCATCATTACAGGATAATAATAATGAAAAATGTGAAAGATTGCAAGAATTATCAAACTATGATGCAGAAATATAAAGTGAGAACATGCTGTTGGAAAAATGGTGCCAACAGACTTCAATTTGTTAAAAACACAATACTTGGGAAGCACAGTTAAGTGAAGCACAATAGCACAAGGTAGGCCTGTACAGATTCATACCTCAAGCCATCTTTCCTTCTACACAAAGGGGAAACCAGATGTATTCCAGATGTTCTGCCCACTGGAGTGACTTCCCTTTATCACAGTTCTTAAGGGCATTGCTGGGTAGAATTGCATTGCCATGCAGGTGCCATCCACTTCCAGCCAGCACCAGTATACTATGCACGTGCATTTTAACATGGGGCCGGTGATTATTCCTTCTCTGTGCCATAAGGGGCCGGGCACGGTGGCTCGCACCTGTAATCCCAGCACTTTGGGAGGCCAAGACGGGCAGCTCACCTGAGGTCAGGAGTTCGAGACCAACCTGGTCAACATGGCGAAATCCCCATCTCTACTATGCCATAAGGGGCTGGGCACAATGGCTCACACCTGTAATCTCAGCACTTTGGGAGGCCAAGACGGGCAGCTCACCTGAGGTCAGGAGTTCGAGACCAGCCTGGTCAACATGGCGAAATCCCCGTCTCTACTAAAAATACAAAAAATTAGCCAGGCGTGGTGGCATGCTCCTGTAGTCCCAGCTACTCGGGAGGCTGAGGCAGCAGAATCACTTGACTGGGAGACAGAGGTTGTAGTGAGCTGAAATCACACCACTGCACTCCAGCCTGGGTGACAGAGTGAGACTACATCTCAAAAAAAAAAAAAATGTTCCATAAGGTTGTAGCTATGGGTTGAGGGTGTGGTGGCAAAGGAGTAGTAACTGATACCATGGGAGTCTAAGCCACCTGCTCATGGAATTTATTTGTGCATTCTGGATCTGCCATATCCATTTAACCTACTGCCCATGTCGAATTTTATTATTTAGTGGATCAGAGAATATCCAGTTCATGATGGGTGTTTCAGATCACAATTACTGGGTGTCTTTTGGTCAGGCATTCAGTTTCTGCAGGGCATGTTAGCAATCCAAGAACTGATTTTCATAGTTATTAGCAAAGATGGACAGGCTTACTCTGAATCCCTAAGGGCCTGTGCTGTAATTCTCTCACTGGGTCTTAGTCAAGGCTCTATAAAGCATCTCTGTCTGTCAGAAACATTGTAGTCACCACTGAAACTGATAGGTCACAAGGCACAAGTGTCAGGGTAGCTTACACAGTGGTCTGGGTCTGTTTTATAGTTTCTTGCTCCAGGACTTATTCAAAACTGACAGCTTTATAAATTACCTGGTAAATATATTAATGTGGTAGATATTTGGCTGCAAAATCTAAAGCAACCCATCTATGCTTCTTTCTTCATGATGGGCAGAGTTCAAGATACAGTGTCTTATCTCTCACTTATAGGAGGATATCCTGACATAATCTAGGCCCATGGCCTTTTTTACTGATTTTTCTGTCTTCTGAAGTTTCATGGGGTTTATCTCTCATCTTCTGGCATGCATATGTCTTATTAAGACATTTAAGGTACGTGATACTTCCTGTCCACCAGATCTAATTAGCATAGTGACCAGAATAATGTTCTGTAGAAAATCAAGATGCTCAAGATCCTGCAATATTATATTATGACAGAGAGTAGGAGATTGACATGACTCAGGAAAGACCGTGAAAGTGCACTGCTGACCCTTCCAACTGAAAGCAAACTGTCTGATTTGCTTCTGATTATCTTTATTGATGTATACACAAAAAAGAAAAAAAACTCTAAAACAACAATGTGAATGTAAATTGTGTATTTGAAAATCATTACAATGGTAAATTTTATGTTTAAAAAAAAAAGAATAGAAAGTATCTGCTAGATCAATAGTTGCATACCAGGTGCCAGAAGATCTGTTGACTTTCACCAGTAAATATTCCACACTCAGAACAGCAGCTCAAATTGGAGTTACCACATGATTAAGTTTGAAATAATCCACAGTCATCCTCAAAGGCCCACATAGCTTTTTTACCAGCAAAGCAAAACATGTTTACTAAAGGGTGATGCCATAGGAATCACCACCCACTGCCTTTTAAATGTTCTTAGTGGAGGAAATATATCTGAAATTCCCTTAGAGAAAGTCAGTTTCAATGACCCCTTTTTAGTCCATCTTAACCTAATAGCTCTCACTCCACAGATCAGAGAACCAATATGGGGATTCTGCTGGTTACTAAGCATTTCTAAATTGCGCTATACAGTCTGGGGTAGGGATAATAGTAGGTTAGGTTCCTTATTTTATTGAGATGAGTTTGAATCAGGAGTCCATCTGTCACCTAACATTCAGAAGTCCTCGCTTTTGCCAGTGAACTCCAAGGCATTTATGGAACTCTAGAGATTGGAATCAGCTCAAAGTCAGTGTCTAAGAATACCCAAATGTTCTGCTTATTTCTCTGTCATCAGTGCAGTCACTCTGGTAAATGTATGCTAGTTTCTTGGGGAAAGACATGAAGAAATATTTACAGTATATACATGTGGTAATACTCAAGGGCCCTTTCCCAAAGGGGCTCAACTTTCACCTCAATCGGGAGACTCCAAGTCTTTTTGAACTGACTTATGTCTGATAATAGGGTAAGAGACTATGAAACCCTATTACAATGTCTTGATTTCTATTTTTGCCCACTAAACTTAGAATACTTCCACTTTTACATTTCAGTTAGCACTTTGGCAGACTGTCTAGCCATTCTTTTCCTTTGTGTCCTTGATCAATTTGCCATCATTTAGATCCATGTGAGCAAAAATATAGATCGCCCCTGTCTTAGTCTATTTAAGCTGCTGTAACAAAATAATATAGATTTGGTGTCTTATAAACAACAGAAATTTATTTTTCATAGTTTTAGAAGTTGGGAAGTCCAAGGTCAAGGTGCCAGGAGAGTCAATGTCTGGTATGCGCCAGGCTTCATAAACAGCTCCTTCTTGCTGTGTCCTCACATGGCAGAAGAGGCGAGAGGGCCTCGAGATCTCAGGCCTGTTTTATAAGGGCACAATCCCATCCATGAGGACTCCTCCCTCATTACCTAATCACCTTCCAAAGGCCCTATTCCTAGTACCATTACCTTGGGGGCTAGGATTTTAACATTTAAATTTTGGGGAGACACAAACATTCAGACCATGGCACCCTTTATTCCAGCAGCATATAATGATACTTTTGTACAAACATGTTTTTGATGGCTAAGCATCAGCACCAGAACTCTACCATACCACCACCCATTATTTCCACTGAAATCAGGGAACTCAACTTCACTGCAACATCTGCCCATCACGATCTCTGACTTATGGCAGATAGCCACAACACTTTCAGTAATTCTGATGCTCTCCTGAGCAATGCAGTTTTATATCTTAACGAAGGGGATAACCTCTAGGACTTCCTGGGGAGATGGTTAAGCAGTGGCTGAACCATATCACACTTATTCGAAAATTGACCACATAGTTGGAAGTAAAGCACTCCTCAGCAAACGTAAAAGAACAGAAATCATAACAAACTGTCTCTCAGACCACAGTGCAATCAAACTAGAAGTTAGGATTAAGAAACTCACTCAAAACCGCTCAACTACATGGAAACTGAACAACCTGCTCCTGAATGACTACTGGGTACATAACAAAATGAAGGCAGAAATAAAGATGTTCTTTGAAACCAATGAGAACAAAGACACAACATACCAGAATCTCTGGGACACATTTAAAGCAGTGTGTAGAGGGAAATTTATAGCACTAAATGCCCACAAGAGAAAGCAGGAAAGATCTAAAATTGACACTCTAACATCACAATTAAAAGAACTAGAGAAGCAAGAGC
>NW_016805082.1:973993-984390 GCF_001698545.2 Rhinopithecus bieti | reverse complement strand
AAGAAATGGGGAAAGGGTTCACTATTTAATAAATAGTGCTGGGAAAACTGGCTAGCCATAAGTAGAAAGCTGAAAATGGATTCCTTCCTTATACCTTATACAAAAATTAATTCAAGATGGATTAAACACTTAAATGTTAGACCTAAAACCATAAAAACCCTAGAAGAAAACCTAGGCAATACCATTCAGGACATAGGCATGGGCAAGGACTTCATATCTAAAATACCAAAAGCAATAGCAACAAAAGCCAAAACTGACAAATGGCATCTAATTAAACTAAAGAGCTTCTACACAGCAAAAGAAACTACCATCAGAGTGAACAGGCAACCTACAGAATGGGAGGAAATTTCTGCAATCTACCCATCTGACAAAGGGCTAATATCCAGAATCTACAAAGAACTCAAACAAATTTGCAAGAAAAAACAACCCCATCAAAAAGTGGGCAAAGGATATGAAGAGACACTTCTCAAAAGAAGACATTTATGCAGCCAACAGACACATGAAAAAATGCTCATCACCATTGGTCATCAGAGAAATGCAAATCAAAACTACAATGAGAAACCATCTCACACCAGTTAGAATGGCAATCATTAAAAAGTCAGGAAACAACAGGTGCTGGAGAGGATGTGGGGAAATAGGAACACTTTTATACTATTGGTGGGACTGTAAACTAGTTCAACCATTGTGGAAGACAGTGTGGCAATTCCTTGAGGATCTAGAAATAGAAAAATACCATTTGACCCAGCCATCCCATTACTGGGTATATACCCAAAGGATCATAAATCATGCTGCTATATAGATGCATGCACACGTATGTTTATTGCGGCACTATTCACAATAGCAAAGACTTGGAACCAACCCAAATGTCCATCACTGATAGACTGGATTAAGAAAATGTGGCCCATATACACCATGGAATACTATGTAGCCATAAAAAAGGATGAGTTCATGTCCCTTGTAGGGACACGGATGAAGCTGGAAACCATCATTCTCAGCAAACTATCGCAAAGACAAAAAACCAAACACCGCATGTTCTCACTCATAGGTGGGAATTGAACAACATGAACACTTAGTCACAGAAAGGGGAACATCACACACTGGGGCCTGTCGTGGGGTGGGGGGAGGGGAGAGGTATAGCACTAGGAGATATACCTAATGTAAATGACAAGCTAATGGGTGCAGCGCACAACATGGCACATGTATACATATGTAACAAACCTGCATGTTGTGCACATGTACCCTAGAACTTAAAGCATAATAAAATAATAATAATAATAAAAGCAGTGGCTGAGAAAGCTGCTCATGTTAAGTCCATTCCAACAGTCCTGTCTCCTGAGCCTTTAGACTGCTTTCTCTATATTATTGATTTTAGGGTTTTGCTACTTGAATAGGATCCATGAATTAGAACTTGTTTGAAATACATAACCCCAGGCTCACCCTAGTCCTAGAGAATCAGAATCTGCATTTCAGCAAGATCATCAGGTGATTCTACTGCATGTTAAATTTTGAGAAACCATGCTGTAAGTCATTGTTGAATCCAGGCTCCAGTTAAGTATCACTTCATAGTTGTCTGAGTCAATACATTAAACCAAGAGTCCCAGGTGACTACTCCAATATTAATTAATTCTGCCTGATCTAATTTTTAATTCCACCTGATCTAATCTTTAATTCTGTCATCCTGGGTCCCACTCCTTCAGAATTTATTCCCATACATTCTTCCTAAAGGAAAACAAACACATTAAAATATGACCTCGCTGGGAGAAAGCTAGGGGCCGAGTCACCCATAGGGTATGCAAGGTGCTGGGCAAACATATTTTGTCTATATAAACAATTCCGTTTAAAAATATATTGTGAAATTCATGGGCACATGTGAGTTGAAATAATTTCTAATATATGCATAACTCTTTGGAACCTGTTTCTATTGAAACAACATAGATTTCCCTGCCTCTGCAGTTCCCTAAAACCATTTATCAGTTAACACGGGTTGCACCATTACTCATGGCATTGCATCATTCATCACACTGCCCATGAATACTGGCTTCCAACAACTCTCAAAGTTGCAATTATGGGCCGGGCACAGCGGCTCACGCCTGTAATCCCAGCACTTTGGGAGGCCGAGACGGGCGGATTATGAGGTCAGGAGATGGAGATCATCCTGGCTAACATGGTGAAACCCCGTCTCGACTAAAAANAAAAAAAAAAAAAAAAAAAAAAAAAAAATTGCAGTTGTGTATCATTCATGATGACCAAAAATGCAAGCTCATCCAGTGTTTGCAAGATGTGAACGATAACTTGTTTTCTGGTCATGTTAAGCTTACCATTCAGAATAGTGTAAACGTAGAACAGGGCTTCTTTCAATCATGTCTTAAACTCTTTATGGCACAATCACTGTAGCCTGAATGTGGTCTCATTCAATGTTGAGCGCACCTCTGCCCTCAACACAGCATCACTGGGAGGGAGAACAGGTTCAAAAGACCTATGGGAAGAGTGAGAAGGGGGGCCCTGTTTGTGCATGAAATATCGGTTCCTCCGTTAGCATTTTTTAATACTGACTTGAAGAACAAAATGACACATTTTCCAGGATGGTTATAGAAACCTCAGCTTAATTCCTGATCTGAAACCTGCAGACTCCCTCCCCACAAGCCCTGCCCTGGCCCACCCACAAGCTGCACTTCAGCTTCAGTGTTTACGGCTCTAGCTGTCAGGGTCTTGCTTATCTGTACTATCTAAAGCCTTGTTTGTTGTTTCTTCTGAACTCAACTCTGTGTTTAACGTTTTTACTGTATGTTATCCAGAATTCCTAGGCAATTGTCATGGGAGAGGTATATTGTCTCAACCTACCAGATTTCCAAAACCAGAAGTCCTATCTTTCTATTTCAAATAAATTCCATTTAATTCATCTCAATGTATTATGCATATATCAAGATCCTAAAATACGTCAATTCATTACTAGACATTGGAGATCAAGAGCTAAGACTCAATTCCTGCTTTTAAGAAATGTGCAGTCTCATGGAAAAGGCAAGCATATTTTAAAATTATAACACAATTTGGTAAGCTCATGTCCATTTTACAGAATAAGTAGTGGGAGGGACACACTGAAAGGAGACAGGGCAAGAGGCCAGAGACCTGTATTATATAGCGATTATTTGACTAAGACATTACAGGGTCTGTAATAGTGTTTCCATGTGGGAATTCTTTCCTGACGTTTCTCGAGAAATTTATATGTTTTTCTAAGTCCCAAATTTTAGAAAAATCAGTCAAGAAATCAGAAAAATGAAAGTATTATAATTCTCCTGTGAGAATTAGAGCTTAACAATTAACAAAGAGACATTACTGGCTCGAAGGAACCTAATGACATCAAGCCAGAAGTAAAAATAGGAACCCTGAGCCACAGAGACAAGTATTAAGTTTGACATAACTGGAAACCAGGCAGAGGCATGTAAGAGAGAAGCAGCCACAGCCTAATAGTGTGGTCATGGAGTCAGTGTGTTGGTAGCCCTGTCTGCTGGTAATCAGTCACTCCTGCAAATAAAGTAAATATTACTAAGATTATACATACAGTAAATGTTACGTAAGTCCTATAGGTAGTGTGTCAAGAAATATAAGTTTTGGAAGCAAAATAAATCCCTAAATGGACAATTTTGTCATGCAAATCCATGGGGGTGATGGTAACCTTGTTAGAGGATATGAATGTCGTGTTATTTGAGTGTTGCCTGAATTGTTGGTGTTTTCTAGTATTTAAATATTTGCTATTCACTGAAGTTCTTTTCAAGTATGTTGACCCCCCAACAAAACTACGAAGAGAATAAATTAATGTTGTTGTATAATGTTCTAGTAAGAAATCAGAAACTGACCTAAAATCTGAATTAACAAAAATAGCATATTTTTCAATGGCAAATGAAAACCAGAACAAGCAGGTAAAATATTTTCATTGCTAAAAAAGGAAATGAACTTATTTGAAGCAACATGTTCCCTGACTTCCAATTTGAAGATGCTTTTGAACACATCTTTAACCAATCAATTCAATGAATGTAACACAAGATGAAAGATATTTTTCTACATTTGGAATATTTGTCCTAATATTGTCCAAAACTATTTGATGGTGAAATTCATGCCTATGTGTCTTATAATTTTATTTTAAGGATAATTTTTAAAATTTTTAATATTTGTTGTATTATCAACTCAATATGCTGATCATCTTTACTTGGCACTGATTTTGTGTTTATTTTCTCTTCTAATGTTTTCTATTCTCAAATGTGTATATTAGTTACAGGCCACTTTTACATGTTATTGAATATATCATTGTGTCACAATGTTTCGGTTCATAGTAATAGCAGCAAAGCATTTATTATTATCTTTTTCTTTCTTTACAGAAAGCCTCTCAAATTTTTGGTATAACCCTGTTATAGAAAAACTCTTCATTATTTATGATTATGACCAATTTGTATTATTTTAAAAACACATAAGTAATATGTTGCCCTAAATATAGAATAACTTATGAGCATGCAAATTACTGGGCATTCCATTTTCTCGTTTCTGTGTCACAAAAATTAATATCCGTCAGGAATTTGGAAGCAGTGACCAGTACTAAGACAACCACAGTGGAAATGAAGAGGGAAGAAAAAACTAAAGAGGTATTTAAGAGGTAGGATCGCCAGGATTTAGTGGCTGATGAGATGTGAGGAATAGGAGAGAAAGAGGAATCTAGACTAGCTTCTAAGCATCCGGTTTTGTTGACTTGGTTGGTACAGGTTTCAGGAAAAAAGGCAGGGGTGGCAGCAGTAGTCGTAGTCATGCTGTTCTTCTGAAATCTATTCTTGATCCTACAGCCAGAGGGGTGGGAGTGAGGGGCCTTAGCTCAGCGGAGGCTGACACAGCACATAAAGTTTAAGGAACCCAGGTTACTTGGCCAGGGATGTCCTCGGGTGTCTGGAGCTCAGCACAGGGGTCTGTTCAGCAGTGGGAGGCTTGACATTCATCCACAAATGACAGGAGTTACAATCACGGGCATGTCAGTATTTGTTTCCAACTATTTCAGACTTGTTTAACAGATCTCAAGTATAACAGAAGAGGTGGGTGTTTAGGAGCAATATGGGATAATTATTTTACAGCTTTCTCAGCCTTACCCATTATCTTAGTCATTGTGGCAAACAAAACGTGACAGCTGGTTGTGGCTTTTACCCTCTAGAACTTCCACAGTTACAGATATATATACTGTAAAAAGTAAAGGAGAAATGCCTTCCAGTTTTACTTTAGATTGAAACTAAAATTTTACTGAGAGGGAAATCATCTTCTTTCCCCACTCCCTTTTCCTTTAGTTACAACAACATTTACACACAGAGGGAAAAATTATGAAAATAAGTTAAATCAAGTAGAAAAAATACAGTACAGGTATGACAAGAGATAAAGAGAGCCCAGCAGAACCACTGTGTCACAATAATACAAAAGAGTCAACTTGTGTGACACAAGGACCTCATCCTAACGATTTTTTAAAACTTGAGCCTTCGTGGCCTGTTCTGGTTCATACACTACAGAGCTTAGAGGTAAAGGCGAAAGCTCTAGAGTCAACTGAATTGAGGTTTGAATCCCAACTCCATGATTCCGGGCTATGTGACCTTAGGTGAGCTATGCAAACCCTCTAAGCTTCAGTTTCCACATATGTGAAATGAGTCATCCCTGACTTCTCCCATTCTCTAACCTCTCCGCCAGTCATCGACTAAACATTTCTTGTATCTGCTAACTTCTCTCCATCCCCACTGCCATGCCCAACTTATGGACATCTCACATGTGGACTGTTACAAAAGGCTGTAGTTGTTCTCCCCACATCCATGTTGCCTTCTTGAAATCTATTCTTGATCCTATAGCCAGAGGCATCATTTGAAATCATAAACCTGATCGTATCATGCAGCTACTTAAAACCCTACTCCCATTGCCTTCGGAGTTTACCACCACTACCACCTGACAAAGAGGTGCCTACCAAAACAGTCTCTGAGCTCCCTCTTCAACCTCCATCTCCTCTACCCCATGCACTTTGGCCATTAACTGCCTTTCATCCTTCAAGTCTCAGTTTAGAAGCCACTTTCTCAGGAAGTCTTTTTTCCTCCCCATCCCACCCCTTCTTGCCTCTGGATGTTTCTACAACCAAATGTACTTCTCTCATCATGACACGCATCACACTCAATGACAGTTGGCTATGCACTTGTTCCTATTCCCAAGTAGACCATAAGCACTTTAAGAGCAGTTACATGTTTATCTTGTTCATGTTGCATCCTCCACCATGTAGCACAGTACTTGGGGTACAGTAAGTGCTCAAAAATATTTGTTGCATGAATAAATAAGTGAATCAAACTTCTAATTTCCTGTGTTTCTAGCTGGGGTGTGTTCTTCCATCCTGGCCTTACTTCCTGCTTGCTGTGCTCACTTCATGCTGGGTACCGATCATGTGATACCAAATCTAGATTCCTAGTTGTTATATATATATCATATATATTTACAGATTAAATATAATATCTACATAATAGATAAATTATAATTAAACATAATATTTAATATGTTTAATTGATTGTTCTATAACTGATTATTTGAATGAATTTTATTTCTTCATTATTCCATTTGATCAGCCTTTAACCATCTTATTTTTATAGTAACGATAGCTCACTGGCAGTTTATTTTAATCTATGATTTATGCATTCTGCTTTTTTAAATTTTTATTAATTTTTTAATAATTACTTCTTGTATCAGTCACATTTTTATCAGGAAAATAGAAGCCACTCTGTGTCTTCTAAATATTAATAGCTTTAAGACAAGGAAGTGAAGCTTCTGCAACCGTCGGGGAAGTGAAGGTCAAGGAGGCCATTGCTAACCCTCTGCTTGGAGCACTGAAGCACGTGATTCCCAAGAGCTTGCCTGGAAAACTGCAAAACTTATGAGCCTAGAGACGCTCTAGACATCTATTTCCTCTCGTAGCACAAAAGACAATTCTCCAAAAGTTCATCTGAAAGCTGCTTTGAACCTTACATCTCTCCATGCGTGTGCCTACAACTGCCAGTGGAGAATACTGGCCTTGCCTTTCTCCTTCCTCATATGAGTGCCTCTTCCTGGATGGTCTCTCCTGGAACCTCACAGAGAAGAGAATTCTGCAAATTACAACTACAGTCCTGATTTCTTTTCCACGAAGCAGGGAGGCATTAGAAGGGGTGGCAAGGATGTTCAGTTGACAACAACTAGCTCCGCACACTTGTTCTATGCTCACTGAAAACAGTTATGTTAATGACATTGAGGACAATACGCTTAATAAATATTTTGCTTGTTCACTGGGTACCAATGCCCACTTTCCTGTAAAATAACAAAAACTAAATGGTAATGCACATTCAGTGTGGTACATACAATGAACGTTATGACTGATGCTGAGCTGTTTGCATTACTGTTTAATGACTCTTAAGTGGATAGATGAGTCACATCCTTGTGTCCTACACACAACCCATTAAAAGCAACAGGCCTTTGCAGACCTGGGAAAAAACAGGGCAGTCTTGCACTCTTAGATTTCATTCCTGGCAAAGGTGCTACAAGTCAAAATGATGTAAGCTGAATCAGATTTTCCAGTAGAAACTAAGCCACATTCATTACCAACAGCTTAAAGACCAACCTCTTTATAGAAAATGACCACGATGTCACAATTAGCTAAATGCAAATGGCATATCTGTACACAAGTCAATGTAAGCCTTTACAAAACATATAGACACCAAACAGGGCAATACAGAAGGCAACCACTGGCTTGTAATCGCTATTTAAAATGCTGATATCTTTTAATGATTTTTGTTATATTTACCACAATGAATAGCATTTGTTCAGGGACTCTTTGGGCACATTCTGAGAGTAATCTTTAAAAAGATCTGTGAGGAAACTTAGGGATGTGTGACATGTTTTGAGAAATAAATCCAGGGACGTGTGCTTCTTAGTGTCCGTCTGCTTATAGTCCCCAAATGTACAAAGCAACAAATAATTGGCCATTGGGCATTTGAATTCTGTGTTTTGCTTTCTGAACTACTGGCACATAACTACTATCTACTTACTACCTTAACTAAAAGTTGCTTTTTAAATGTACAATTTAACCCCCATTTTCACTGAAATTTCTGACATTTTATCCCCTATTACACTGTTACAAAGTGTCAGGAGCTCTCAGTGCCTAGCCTAGAACAGAAGCCAGGTCCACTAATATGTATCAGTGGGTCTGGTTGATTAGATTACACAAGTTGATTTGATTCTGAGTCCAAAAGTAATCCTTTTGCAGCCGTAGTAGAATTGAATCCTCTAATGGAAAAATGTTACTTTCCATTAAAAAAAAAAAAAAAAACACTCTGAAAGAGTGACTAGTTAGAATACTTAAGTTAAAAGTAGTTTCTTTCCCCGCATAAGTGTACTGGAACATAGAGATCCAAATTCATAGTCTTCTCCAAAAGTCATTATTTTGCTCTAAACCTTTCTGGGATTTCTGTTTGTGAACTGCCTTTTAAATCATCATAATCCAGGTGATCCATGTTAATCACTTTTACGTTCACAAGACAGTTTTCATTTGTCTACAGCCTTTTTTTACTTCCTCAGTTTCTCTCTTCTCTCCTCCACGTAATCTTCCAAAACTCAGATCTTTCTTCTCTGTTACCTTCATGCTGGAGCCAGACAGGAGGCATTCTTAAGTACTAGGAGTGGGTACCGCAGCAGGGATAGTGAAGCCCAACCGAGGCTGCCTGGGCAGGAAGGAGCACATAAGCAGGAAGCAAACTCCAGGCCACGTATAAAAGCATCGCACTCAGAGGATGTCTGTGTTCCCAAAGTCACGGACCAGGCAAGTTTGACCAAGTCTCTGGGAACATCCGTGTTCCCATCTGTGAAATGAGTGAGTGGGAGGAGTTAACCTTCTTCACTGACATTGTCCGGCTGTATGGTATGTATTGTTTGCTTGCTCAAAGAATACAGTAGATATAACTTACTAAACCACTAAAATGGAAATAGTTGCCAGAGGCCGGTGCAAATTTAGATAGAGCAAATTTAACATGTTCGTTTAAATTCTAATACCATATGCAAAGGTGAAGAGATTGGGTGTAATTGGATGCATCCTAGGAAGTGGAATTTCCAGAGACATCTGAATAATGAGAGAAAGAGAGTGAACTTGGCAGTTCAAGTGGCCAAGTATTGTACGGTTCTGGAAAACGCTGGTTCTCGTTATGTGAGCTCTTCCCATCTGCCTTTGACTTCACCCTGCACCACCTGCCTCCTCCCAAATGCCATGTTACTCCCTGTTGACCTCCTGGGATTCTCTCCTAACCAACTGGCTACAGATAGTGATTTTCCCGCTGAGAGCATAGTCAGGATCTAAACCCACAACCCTTGCCCCACCCCAAGTACACTAAAACCTAAGGCCAAGATGTAATCTCAATATTTGATTCAATTCTCTTGAAAGCTGCCCAGGATTTCCCATTATCAATGTATGCTGTTTGATTTAGATTATATGCTCTTAGAGGGAACAGACCACATTTTGTGTATTTCGTCTGATTTGGCTCTGAATTTCTGCATTTAGCAGGTAATCTTTGGATTAACTCTCGAGGGAAAAGATGGCCTCAGGCTTAATAAAAGTTGATCCCAGTTCCTATCATATTCCAAAATTACAGTAGACAGATGATCTCCACAGCCATTCCTGCTGTCATACTCTGTAAGTGTAAGGAGGACCAAGGTCACCTGTGGATGGGTGGGTGGAGCTGCCTGCCCAGGGCTGTGGTCCAGGCTCCTCTGTTGGAGCTATTCTTCGGTCTTCCTTCCCAGCTTTGGCGGTGTTTTGGAGATTCTTCAAAAGGGATGAACCCAATCACGTCTCCTGTCTGAGAAGCTGAGGTTGAAGCCAACTCCCTTGCAGGTAGAAAAGAGGCCAATGGGAGAGGGTCCCTATTCTGCAATTGGAGAACAGGAGCCCAGGGAGATACACAAGGACTCACGCTGGAATTACGGTAACAAGACAGGAGAGTTGAAAATAACATGAGTAATAAGCCCCTCACCTAACCTGCTAGGGATGGATGGGCGAGTAGATAGATGGAGCTAACAGGAGACCTTTGTCATTTAGGTCAGCCCCTTCATTTTATAGGAAACTGGAATCCAGAGACAAGCAGTGACATGCTGTCTTATGCCACTGGGAATCTCAATGTTTGAATTCCATGTGATGTTTTGTGCTTCTGCTAGAAATACAGTTAGGTTAATTCTTAAACAACAACTTTCCTTCCAGAATCTTAGAGAGCCAAGGAACTGTAGGGCCACTATTACCTACCCCACAGCCATCAGTACCAGTCTCACATCCAAAGTCCCAAGAAATTAAGTAAGCAAATAAACACATAAGTACATTTCAGCTAAAC
>NW_016805082.1:966960-972925 GCF_001698545.2 Rhinopithecus bieti | reverse complement strand
TTCTTTCCATTAAAAAAAAAAAAAAAAAACACTCTGAAAGAGTGACTAGTTAGAATACTTAAGTTAAAAGTAGTTTCTTTCCCCGCATAAGTGTACTGGAACATAGAGATCCAAATTCATAGTCTTCTCCAAAAGTCATTATTTTGCTCTAAACCTTTCTGGGATTTCTGTTTGTGAACTGCCTTTTAAATCATCATAATCCAGGTGATCCATGTTAATCACTTTTACGTTCACAAGACAGTTTTCATTTGTCTACAGCCTTTTTTTACTTCCTCAGTTTCTCTCTTCTCTCCTCCACGTAATCTTCCAAAACTCAGATCTTTCTTCTCTGTTACCTTCATGCTGGAGCCAGACAGGAGGCATTCTTAAGTACTAGGAGTGGGTACCGCAGCAGGGATAGTGAAGCCCAACCGAGGCTGCCTGGGCAGGAAGGAGCACATAAGCAGGAAGCAAACTCCAGGCCACGTATAAAAAGCATCGCACTCAGAGGATGTCTGTGTTCCCAAAGTCACGGACCAGGCAAGTTTGACCAAGTCTCTGGGAACATCCGTGTTCCCATCTGTGAAATGAGTGAGTGGGAGGAGTTAACCTTCTTCACTGACATTGTCCGGCTGTATGGTATGTATTGTTTGCTTGCTCAAAGAATACAGTAGATATAACTTACTAAACCACTAAAATGGAAATAGTTGCCAGAGGCCGGTGCAAATTTAGATAGAGCAAATTTAACATGTTCGTTTAAATTCTAATACCATATGCAAAGGTGAAGAGATTGGGTGTAATTGGATGCATCCTAGGAAGTGGAATTTCCAGAGACATCTGAATAATGAGAGAAAGAGAGTGAACTTGGCAGTTCAAGTGGCCAAGTATTGTACGGTTCTGGAAAACGCTGGTTCTCGTTATGTGAGCTCTTCCCATCTGCCTTTGACTTCACCCTGCACCACCTGCCTCCTCCCAAATGCCATGCTACTCCCTGTTGACCTCCTGGGATTCTCTCCTAACCAACTGGCTACAGATAGTGATTTTTCCCGCTGAGAGCATAGTCAGGATCTAAACCCACAACCCTTGCCCCACCCCAAGTACACTAAAAACCTAAGGCCAAGATGTAATCTCAATATTTGATTCAATTCTCTTGAAAGCTGCCCAGGATTTCCCATTATCAATGTATGCTGTTTGATTTAGATTATATGCTCTTAGAGGGAACAGACCACATTTTGTGTATTTCGTCTGATTTGGCTCTGAATTTCTGCATTTAGCAGGTAATCTTTGGATTAACTCTCGAGGGAAAAGATGGCCTCAGGCTTAATAAAAGTTGATCCCAGTTCCTATCATATTCCAAAATTACAGTAGACAGATGATCTCCACAGCCATTCCTGCTGTCATACTCTGTAAGTGTAAGGAGGACCAAGGTCACCTGTGGATGGGTGGGTGGAGCTGCCTGCCCAGGGCTATGGTCCAGGCTCCTCTGTTGGAGCTATTCTTCGGTCTTCCTTCCCAGCTTTGGCGGTGTTTTGGAGATTCTTCAAAAAGGGATGAACCCAATCACGTCTCCTGTCTGAGAAGCTGAGGTTGAAGCCAACTCCCTTGCAGGTAGAAAAGAGGCCAATGGGAGAGGGTCCCTATTCTGCAATTGGAGAACAGGAGCCCAGGGAGATACACAAGGACTCACGCTGGAATTACGGTAACAAGACAGGAGAGTTGAAAATAACATGAGTAATAAGCCCCCTCACCTAACCTGCTAGGGATGGATGGGCGAGTAGATAGATGGAGCTAACAGGAGACCTTTGTCATTTAGGTCAGCCCCTTCATTTTATAGGAAACTGGAATCCAGAGACAAGCAGTGACATGCTGTCTTATGCCACTGGGAATCTCAATGTTTGAATTCCATGTGATGTTTTGTGCTTCTGCTAGAAATACAGTTAGGTTAATTCTTAAACAACAACTTTCCTTCCAGAATCTTAGAGAGCCAAGGAACTGTAGGGCCACTATTACCTACCCCACAGTCACCAGTACCAGTCCCACATCCAAAGTCCCAAGAAATTAAGTAAGCAAATAAACACATAAGTACATTTCAGCTAAACAGATAATCACAAGGTGTATATTTTAAATTCTCAGGCTGATGAGGTCATTAAATAATCTAGAAGGAAGAAACTAAGCCAAAACAAATGCTATAAAATACAACTGGAATAACTGACTGACTATAAGAAAGATAAAAGAATCCCAGATTTCATATCCATAAAACCCAGATGAGTATCTCATTGATGTAAACAAAGTATATGTGTGTGCATGTGTAGACAGACAGAAAGATAGATAGATAGATAGATAGATAGATAGATAGATAGATAGATAGATGATGTTTTGAATCACCACTATAAAGAATACATGTGGCACTCCAGTATCTTAGGGAAGTGGGCTATGGTTGCATTCACGGGGCAGACTGTCTGAGAAAATATTGTAGTAACTGAGGTTCTTGTGCTGTTGGGGCTAAGCTATAAAAATTAGACTCTCCTACTTCATACCATTAAACATCACAACACCTAGTATTGACAGAAGCCCCCTAAAGCTGGGTGAGAGAGAGCAGGAGCTATTATGAAACTCCCCCCAGTGATGTCAAGACTTCTTCCTGGAAGAAGACAGTGACTGATGTGGCTCTTCATCTGAGTCATCTAATGGTGTATGTACAGAAGCTGTTTCTCTTTGTCCTGCCTCTGAGGAGGGCATGCTGCCCATTGGAAACTGACTCCAGGCAGTGTGAGGAGTAAGGCCAGCTCATATTGTTTACAAGCACTTTAGAACCTCGGTCATCTCCGAGTGATTTATAGTGTTTGGTTTCTTCCTGGGACAGAGGATTGCTCTGTAAATCAAGCCCTTCTCGGTTCGTCAGCCCTCTGTCAATGTTTGCTGAGTCCTCAAGTCAAAGGCAAGTCGGAACAGTGTGGAGACTTTGGCGAAGGGCTTGTTCCCCAGTGTTCAACCTCTCCATTTTGATGAAACAATTCTAGGGTGAGGTTGGCCCTAGGAATTACTCCTCTGACTCATATTCCCTTTCCTCTTCTCACACACTCAGAATGCACCACTCTGAGCACCTCATAGCCCTGAGCAGAGAGAGGCCAGGGTTGGGGCAAAGCCCTACTGGGGCCCACTCCCAAGACTGAGAAGACAAACAGGGAGGCGTCTCTCCCAAACTAATTTCTTTCATCACCCAAAGCTATTTAGGGACACCATTGCCACACACTTCATGAAGACACCTCAAACTGGTTCTACCTCTCAGAAGTGGGAATAGAGACCTACTTAAGATCTATGAACAAAGAATAGAGAATTAAGCCAAGCAAAAGATAGGTAGTAGGTTTGGTATCTGCCCTTCCTGTTGGGAAGAGAAGCAAGGGGCCACTGCATCTTTAGAGACTTGAGCTTACGACAGACACAGATCCTGGCCCCGAAAAGCAGTTGGACTGTTTGTGGGCATCGTGTTCCATGCTTCATCTTTCATCATCTGATTCAGCAGACATTAACTCTGTTGGCTCTTAGGGTGCAAATGATGAAGACACAACACCAACCTTCAAGCAACCCACAGTTTAGAAGGGGAAGCAGACACCTAAACAGTTTCCATATAATCAGTAGATGTTAAGGCAGACTTATGCATAGAGTGCTGTTTTTCTTTTCCCAAGGACACAGGTGGTAACACACATACACATACTCTAGAACATAAGCGCAGTATTGTTATATGTCTCCACTCATTATTGGAGTTACAGGAATATTTCAGGTGGAGCAAGAGAAGCTCTACCAGCACTGAGAACTGAGAGTCTGCACAAGGGCCTCCTGTGTTCTACCACTTTCTCGAAGGCGCTCCCACTCTCAACATTTCGCAAGCACTAGCTCACTCCGTCTGAAACAAAAAAAGTGAGTATACAAAAGCCTGTAAAACACATAACACACTGCCTCCTTATGGGAGGTGTCCTGTGTCTCACACTCCGGAGAACAGAGAAGATGTGGTTGTCAGCTATCCGGAGATCTGACCTGGGCTGACCTTCTGTAACTTTGAACAAGACTATGCCTTTCTATACCTGGCAATTATTTGAATAGAATAAAATGTTTGAATAGAAATGAGGTTTTATTGGAAAGTGAAGTTGGAGAGTATTAAAGTGATGATGACAACTGGCATTTATTCACTAATTTATGCATTCATTATGTCTGTTCTTCACAATTATATTTGGATGTCTGTTGTGTGTTAACACGTTTGTGCAAAAGTCACGTATGTGTAGGAGGTAAAGATGAATAAAATGTGCCTGACCTCAAAAAGTTACCCTCAGTGTGAGAAACTTGAGTTCATCAATTAACAAAAATTCAAAAAGGAATGACCCAAGTGCTCTAATAGAAATATATCAGGGTTCCAGCTTTTGGTTCTGTATATAACAAGCTTAAAAGTTGCCATTCTGCAGCAACAAGTAAAAATTTGAACAAACTAAAAAGCCAACAACTCTTCTTAGATCTATACGATAAATGAGGTCACAGGGCAAACTGTTCCTCTCAAAATTGGAGAGCTAGACTGGCAGATACAGAGAGTCACAACTTAGCGGAGCAGAAACCCAGGAGCAAGCCTCTGTGAGATCCAGCACCTGGAGAGGAAACTGTGAATTGCTGGGGGCTGAGTATGGATAAGTTTAGGAGTTAAAAACACCAGGGAAAGCCAGTAACAGGGGTCGGGGTTGGGGGCACACTTTTATGAGTTTTACCTCCAAGAGCTTGACCAGTTTCTCACAGTGAATATTGGAGGGAAAACTCTCCTTGTGCTCCTGGCAGAAGGAAAGAGAGGAATCATTTTGAAATATGCCAGAGCACTCTCTTCTTTTTAACAAGATATGCCCTCGGGAGAAATTATTTAACCAGAACCTAAACTGCAGGGGTTTTTATCAGAGTCTTACTGACCTAGGGGAAGGAAAACACCCAACTACCGCTAGCTCTAGCCTTCCCCTTCGGAGAAGAAAAACACCCAACTCAAGCACACCCCAGTCATTCCTTCCAACCTAAGGGGAGTCCAGAGGAGACTGAGAAATATTTGTGAAGTTCACAGTCCAGAGGCATAGGTTCCCTAAAAGACTAAGACCTAATCATAGACTATAGAATGTTTCCTCTACCCATGTACCTTACCATAACATTACTAAAGAATTATTTACAGCAGTTTCTTTAACCCAGTATATCATGTCCAGCTATCAAGAAAAAATTACAAGGCAAAAGACACAGTTTGAAGAAACAGAGCTCCTGCCTCAGCTCCCTGAGTAGCTCGGACTACAGGCATGTATCACCACGCCCAGCTGAGGCAGGAGGATTGCTTGAGCCCAGGTCAAGGGTGCAGTCAGCCATGTTCTGACACACCACTGCACTCCAGCCTGGATGACAGAGTGAGGCCCTGTATCAAAAAGAAGATAAGAAAGAAAATGAGGAAGAAGAAAGAATAGAGAAGAAAGAAAAGAAGAAGGAGAAGAGAGAAGAGGAAGAGGAAGAGGAAGAGGAAGAAGAAGAAGAAGAAGAGGAAGAGGAAGAGGAGAAGGAGGAGGAGGAGGAGGACGACGACGACGGAAGAGGAGGAGGAGGAAAAGAAAGAGGAGGGGAAGGAAGGAAGGAAAGAAGGAAGGAAGGAAAAAAGGAAGGAAGGGGAGAAGAAGAAGAGGAAGAAAAGAGAAGAGAAAAGAGAAGAAGAAGGTGGAGGAGGAGAGGGAGGAGGAGAGGGAGGAGGGGAGGAGGGAAGGAAGGAAGGAAAGAAGGAAGGAAGGAAGGAAGGAAGGAAGGAAGGAAGGAAAGAAGGAAGGAAAGAAGGAAAGGAGGAAGGAAGGAAAGAGAAAAGGAACAAGATAAATATTTGAGCAATAGTTACTGATAATTTTCCCAAAATTGATATTAGATACCAAACCACAGATTCGTGAAGCTCATGAAACACCAAGCAGAATAACTGCAAAAAAAAAAAAAAAAA
>NW_016805082.1:962250-966591 GCF_001698545.2 Rhinopithecus bieti | reverse complement strand
ACGATGACTCCCACCTATCACCCGAGCGGAAGAGAAGGGTAGTTGTGTGTAAAAAAAAAAAAAAAAAAAAAAAAAAAAAAAAAAACAAAGAAAAGAAAAACTCCTGAAAGAAGCCAGAGGGAAAAAACAACTTATCTATGGAGTAACAGAGGTAAGAATTATATTTGACTTCTCCTCAGAAATAATGCAAGTAGGAAGAGAGTGGAGTGAAAGTTACTTAAAGTGGAGAGAGAGACAGAGAGAGAGAAGCCCCACCAACCTAGAATTCTGTGAAGGAGAAATAAAGACATTCTCAGACAAATGTGAGGGAATTTGTTGCCAGTAGACCTGCCTTACGAGAAACGTTAAGAAGTTCTTTAGAGAGAAAGAAAATTATGTAGATCAGAAACTCAGATCTACATAAAGAGCATCAAACAAGGAATAAAGGAAGGTAAAATAAACCCTTTTATTTTTCTTCCTCAATTGATTAAACAGATACATTTGTTCAAAACCACAATAGCAACAAAGTATTTGACTATGCATATTTTTGTGTGTGTGTGGCACGTGTGCTTATGTACACTTACATATAAATGAAATGAATGACAGCAATGATGCAAGGAACAGGGGAGAGAAATTAGAATTATGATTTTGTTATTATAAGGTACCTTGTCCATTAAAAAACAGATTGTTAGAGTAGAAACAAGACCCAACTATATGTTGTCTATAAGAACCCCACTTTAAATAAAAAGACACATATAGAGTAAAAGTAAATGGATGCCAAAAGATGTACCATGCTAATCCTAATCAAAAGGAATTAGGAGTAGTTATGTTAATTTCAGACAGAACAGACTTCAACGTAAGCAAACTTATCAGAGACAAGAGGAGCATTACACAATTATAAAGGTGGGTCAATTCTGCAAGAAGACATTACAATCCTTAACTTGTAGAGCACCAAAACAAGAGAGCATCAAAATATGTGAGGCGAAAACTGATAGAACTACAAGAAGAAATAGGTAAATCCACTGTTATAGTTGAAGACTTCAACACCCCTCTATTAGAAATGGGCAGATCATGTAGGCATGAAATCAGTAAGGACAGAATTGAACTCAGTGACACCATCCATCCATCAACTGGATACAATGGAAATCTATAGACTGCTTCATTGAACAACAGCAGAAGACAAATTTTTCTGAAGCTTTTCTGGAACGTTCATCAAGATAGATCACCTTCTGGGCCATAAAACAGACCTTAACAAATTTGAAAGCATAGAAATCATCAACTGTGTGCTCTCAGATCACAGTGGAATTAAATAAGAAATCGATAACAGACACTTGGAAAATCCCCAAATATATAAGGATTAAATAACAAACTTCTAAATAACACATAGGTCAAAGAAGAAATATCGTGAGAAATATAAATATATTTTCAATTTGTGTTTCAATGAAAATAACACAACTTATGAAAATTCATGAAATTCAGTGAAAGCAATTCTTAGTGAGAAATTTATCTATCTTCATAAACTAGAAAAATAAGAGCAAATTAAATCCAAAGTAAGCAGAAGACAAGACAATAAATTAGAGCAGAAATCAATGAAACTGAAAACAGGAAACCAATAGAGAAAAATCAATGAAACCAAAAGTTTATGTTTTTTCAAAGATCATAAAATTGATAAGCCCTTAACCAAGCTAACTGAGGAAAAAGAGGACATAAATTACTAATAGTAGAAATGAAAGAGAGCAGAATATAGGAATATTACAAAGAACTATGACTGTGGACTTAATAACCTAGGTAAAACAGACCGATTCCTTGAAAGGCACCATCAGACAAAACAAACATGAGAAGAAATAGACAATCTGAATAGGCCTTCTCTATTTAAAAAATGGAATCAATAATTAATATCTTTTTTTTTTTTTGGACAGAGTCTCAACTCTGTTGCCCAGGCTGGGCTGGAGTGCAGTGGTGCGATCTCGGCTCACTGCACGCTCTGCCTCCCAGGTTCACGCCATTCTCTTGCCTGAGCCTCCCGAGTAGCTGGGACTACAGGCGTCCGCCACCATGCCCAGCTAATTTTTTTGTATTTTTAGTAGAGATGGGGTTTCACCGTGTTAGCCAGGATGGTATCGATCTCCTGACCTGGTGATCCGACCGCCTCGGCCTCCCAAAGTGCTGGGATTAATTAATACCCTTTCAAAACGGAAAGCAAAAGGCCAGATGGTTCACCTGTCAATTCTACCAAACATTTAAGAAATTATCCCAATTTTCTGCAATCTCTTTCAGAGGACAGAAGTAGACTTATTTATGACTTATTTTATGAGGCCAGCATCACGCTAATACAAAACCAGACAAAGACATTATAAGAAAAGAAAACTACAGGCCAGGAACATGAATATCAATGCAAAATTCCTCAAAAACAATTACAAACTGAATTCAAGATGTATAAAAAGTATACACCATGACAAAATGGGATTTATCCCAGGTATCCAAGACTGGTTCAACATTTAAAAATCTATTTATGTAATTCATCAAAGCAATTCACTGCAGAAAAAAAATCACAAGATCATAACAATAGACACAGAAAAAAATATTTGACAAAATTTAATGCCAATTCATGATTTTAAAAAACTCTCAATAAACCAGAAATAGAGAGGAATGTCTCAACTTAACAAAGAATAAGCCACAAAATACCTATTGCTAATGTACATACCGGTGAGAAACTTGAGACTCTGTCAACAGAATGAAAAGCAAGCTGTAGACTTGGAAAAAATACTTACAAAAGACATATCTGATAAAGGACTTTTATCCAAAATATACAAAGAACTCTCAAAACTCAACAATAAGAAAACAAGCAATCTGATTTTAAAACGGGCTAGAGACCTTAGCAGACACCTCATAAAATAAAATATACAGATGGCAAATAAGCATATGAAAAGATGCTCCACATGTTATCAGGGAAATGCAAATTAAAACAACAATGAGATACTACTACACACCCATCAGAACGGCCAAAATCCAGAATACTGACACCACCAAATGCTGGTGAGGACATGGAACAACAAGAACTCTCATTCATTGCTGGTGGGAATGTAAAATGGTACAGTCACTTTGGAAGACAGTTTGGAGGTTTCTTACAAAACTAAACATACTCTTACTATACAACTCAGCAGTCACACTCCTTGGTATTTACCCAAAGGACTTGAAAATATGTCATAGTAGTTTTATTCCCAGTTCTCAAAACTTGGAGGCAACCAAGACGTCCTTCAGTAGGTGACTGGATAAACTGTGGAAAACAATGAATGTTATTCAGCACTAAAAAGAAGTGAGCTGTCAAGCCATGAAAAGACGTGAAAGAAACATAATGTATGCTACTAAGTGAAAGAAGCCAGCCAGCCTAGAAAGCCTACATAATGTATGATTTCAAGTATGACATTCTGGAAAAGGCAAAACCAAGGAGACAGTAAAAAGATCAGTGGTTGCCAAGGATTAGGGTGGGAGGGAGTGACAAGTGGGTGGAGCACAGAGAATTTTTAGGGAAGAGAAAATATTCTGTATGATATTATAATAGTGGATGTATGGCATAATACAATGGTCCAAATTCAGAATGTGCTACATCAAGAGTGTACCCTAACATAAACCATGGACTTTGGGTGATAATGATGTATCAGTGTACATTCATCGAAAGAAATGTGCCACTTTGGTAGGGGATGTTAGTAACAGAGGAGGCTGTGTATGTGTGGGGACAGTGGGTATATAGGACATCTCTGGGACTTCCTCTCAATTTTGCTGTTAATCTAAAACTGCTCTTCAAGAAAACAAAATAAAGACACTTAAAAATATGGAGAGAATTTCTTTTTTTTTTTTTATTATACTTTAAGTTCTAGGGTACAGGTTCACAACGTGCAGGTTTGTTACACAGGTATACATGTGCCATGTTGGTTTGCTGCACCCATTAGCTAGACATTTACATTAGGTATATCTCCTAATGCTATCCCTCCCCACTTACTCACCCAACAGGCCCTGGTGTGTGATGTTCCCCACCCTGTGTCCAAGTGTTCTCATTGTTCAATTCCCACCCATGAGTGAAAACATGCGATGTTTGGTTTTCTGTCCTTGTGATAGTTTGCTCAGAATGATGACTTCCAGCTTCATCCATGTCCCTGCAAAGGACATGAACCCATCTCTTTTATATGGCTGCATAGTATTCCACGGTGTATATGGGTCACATTTTCTTAATCCAGTCTGTCACTGATGGACATTTGGGTTGATTCCAAGTCTTTGCTATTGTGAATAGTGCCGCAATAAACATACGTGTGCATGTGTCTTTATAGCATGATTTATAATCCTTTGGGTATATACCCAGTAGTG
>NW_016805082.1:945836-961716 GCF_001698545.2 Rhinopithecus bieti | reverse complement strand
CCATAAAAATTTTCTCCCATTCTGTAGGTTGCCTGTTCACTCTGATGGTAGTTTCTTTTGCTGTGCAGAAGCTCTTTAGTTTAATCAGATCCCATTTGTCAATTTTGGCTTTTGTTGCCATTGCTTTTGGTGTTTTAGTCATGAAACCCTTGCCCATGCCTATGTCCTGAATGGTACTGCCTATGTTGTATTCTAGGGTTTGTATGGTTTTAGGTCTAACATTTAAGTCTTTAATCCATCTTGAATAAATTTTTGTATAAGGTGTAAGGAAGGGATCCATTTTCAGCTTCCTACATATGGCTAGCCAGTCTTCCCAGCACCATTTATTAAATAGGGAATCCTTTTCCCATTTCCTATTTTTGTGAGGTTTTCAAAGATCAGATGGTTGTAGATGTGTGGTATTATTTCTGAGGGCTCTGTTCTGTTTCATTGGTCTATATCTCTGTTTTGGTACCAGTACCCTGCTGTTTTGGTTACTGTAGCCTTGTAGTATAGTTTGAAGTCAGGTAACGTGATGCCTAAAAATATGGAGAGAACTTCTAGCAACACAGCTGCCTATGCTGAGTTTGGCTTTTCCTCTTATTTCATCTACACACAGAAATCCTAACTAAACAAAAGAACAAAGAAAAAAACTCAAATTGGCCCAAGAGTTTTTGCAGCTGGCAAATAAGCCCCAGGGACTGTGGACTATTTTTTTATGTTTACACTGGCATAGGATAACTGGTCTTGGGCATACATAAGTTTGAAAACTAATTGAATTCTCTTTATAAATCTCAGAGACACAATCAATGAGCTTCTTCCCAGTTCCTGGAAAGGGAACTTTGAAAACTCCAACCGTCAGGCTGGGTGCAGTGGCTCATGCCTGTAATCCCACCAACACTTTGGGAGGCCGAGGTGGGTGGATCACGAGGTCAGGAGATCAAGATCATCCTGGCTAACGGTGAAACCCCGTCTCTACTAAAAATACAAACAAATTAGTTGGGCGTGGTGCTAGGCACCTGTAGTCCCAGCTACTCGGGAGGCTGAGGCAGGAGAACAGTGTGAGCCAAGTTTGTGCCACTGCACTCTAGCCTGGGTGACAATATGTGGAAGTAGCAAGGAAGCTGATGGAACTGAAACAAAACAAACCCAAAAAAGTCATTTATGAGACGTTAAAACTCCAGGCCTATACCATGTGAAGGTGCAGAGTCTAGAAGAACGCTGTACGCAGATACAGGAACCCCAAATCAAGGCAGCTGCTTAAACATACATCCTAAAACCATTGAAATTCTGTGCTCCAAAAGAAGAAACTAAAAAGTTACTTTGTAGAGGCACTTAAGTCAGAACACACAGAATTCCCCCCGGGGAAAAAAGTCAGGCTTAAAACAAGCTCACAACCAAAATTATAACCAAAATTATAACCAAAATTATAACCAAAATTATAAACCAAAATTATAACCAAAATTATAACCAAACATGAAGACACAAACAACCATGGGGTGAGGGAGTATATATGGGTGTTAAGAAGATATAACAAACAGACTTGGCACCTCAAGCACTGAAGATAATTACACAATTTGAGAAGAGTTATGGACACATAAGCTGATTAAACAGATAAATGGAAGAACAGAAGCCACAATAGCAATAGAAGAAAGTTTGGAAAAGTCAAAAGCAAATTTGATTTTAAAAACTACATAGGTCAGGCATGGTAGCTCATGCCTGTAATCCCAGCACTTTGGGAAGCCGAGAAGGGCAGATTGTCTGAGGTCAGGAGTTCAAGGCCAGTTTGGCCAATGTGACAAAACCCCATCTCTACTAAAAATTAAAAAAAAAAAAAAAAATTAGCAGGGCGTGGTGGTGTGCACCTCTAGTCCCAGTTACTTGAGAGGCTGAGGCAGGAGAATCGCTTGAACCCGGGAAGCGGAGGTTGTAGTGAGCCTAGATCACACCACTACACTCCAGCTTGGTCAACAGATCAAGACTCCATCAAAAAAAAAAAAAAAACTACATAATACTTTTACAAGTGAAAAGCATTGTCATTGAAAATTTAAACCTCAACAGATAGGTTAAATAGCAGATCCAACCACCTGGAAAAATAATGCATTAGTATTTTGAAAAGTTGAGCATTCACATATTCTATGTCTCAGCAACTCCATTTCTTGGAACATAACCAAGATAAACCCAAGAAATATGAATAATAATGTTTGTAGTAGTGCTGTTCACAATAGCAGAAACCTGGAAACCACTCAAATGCTCATTGACAGAAGAGTGGATAAATTAACTGTGATACAGTCATGCAATTGCATAATGAAACATTCTAATACAGTATAAACAAATGAATTACAGCTACATGTAGCAATTGGGATGAACCTTGATAACATTGTGAATTAAAAAAAAAAGACAATTTTCACCACTTTTAAAAGGTTACAAATTTTTAACGTTAAAAAAAAACAGAACTATAAAATGTGCTATTTAGTAATACATATATTCTTAAAATATAAGATAAAGGGTTTTTTTTTTTTTTTTTTTTTTTTTTTTGCAGTTAAGGAATAATAAGCACAAGGTTCAGGAAGTGGTTACCTTGGATGAGAGGAAGCATTTGAACAAGGTCAGGAGGACACACATGGGTAGATATAAGTTATTGTTAGCACTCTAGTCCCTAATTTGTCTATGCTATTAGTGAATAGATACATACATGAACACATAAAAGAGGGTCATGCATGAACAAATGGCAAAAGTATATAATGAACCAAAGATTAACTTCAGTCTAATTCTTCATACCTGGGATTTTAAAATATCTGTAGTCGATCAGACACAGCTAAAGATGCTACCAGTGAACTATACAATAATTGAATTCGAAATTTCACATACAGAGATAAAGAGATTAAATAGAGATAAAGAGAGAAATAAAAGGATGGGAATACAAAAAAGCAGTTGATGTATGGAGAATAGAATGAACAGGAGCAACACTGGACTAGGGCCTACCTAACGTTCTAGAGAGGCATACCAGAACATAAAACAGAGAGAAGGAAATATTTGAGGAGATTATGGCTGAGAATTTTCAGAATTGAAGAAAGAACTGATTCATGAAAAAAGACTATAAGAATAGAAATAAGGATCAGGCAAGATGACCAATGAGATGCAGCCAGGTGAAACAGCTGCCACCGAGGGGCTGAGATGACTGGCACACTCCCAACAGATTTTCAGAAGAAAGGCACTGAGAGTGGACAGAGGGAAGACACAGAAGCTGAGCTGAAGGCGGAGGAAGCTGAGAACTCTGCATGGGGCTACCATGTACCAGGACTCATTCCTGGCCCCAACAACTTCAGGGGATCAAGTGAGTTGAACTGACAAGGAGCAACCCACTCTGGCCATGGGCCTCTGAAATCCTGACAGGAGAAGACCCCTCAATCACCACAAACACTTGAGTTGGCAGGGAGAGCTGCTTAGAGAAGTGGCAGGGGCAGCCCAGAGGGTTTGGTGCAGGAGCATCTGTAGTGGAGCATGGCCAGGGATGGCTATCCCCTTAGGCTCAACTTGCTCCCATAGGAGACTTTAGCCCTAGGGAAACTGTTGAACCTGAACTCTACAGGGCAGTGTTGCCCATCAGATGGGGCCAGTCCAACCTGATCACCGCTTGGTCTGCTGGCCTTTCCCAGGGCCCAGACTGGCAGCACCTGCTTGTAGGTCAGCCTTGGGTTCCCTGGGGACTTCATCATAGTTTCTGTGCTGACGGACCACGCCTGACTAGTGGAGAGCTCCAGTGCAGTGGCCCCCATGGCCATACATCAGCCCACCTGCTCCCTCTCCACACTGCAGCTTCCCCCGGCTCACTGCAACCCCACACACTGCCTTGCAGGCATGTGTGTGCATGGGCAACTTTTGTTTTCCTTTCCCTACCAGCACACATGTGTGCATGCATCCTGTGCTGCCACTGCTGCTGCAGGGGTGCAGTCTGTCCCCCAACCCTGCCAACCACCATTGCAGTCCTTGACAGGCACAGAGCCAGCCAACCCTGCCCCCACCAGTGTACTATCCTTGGGCCAACACTGCCAAGGGAAATAAAGTAGTCATGGAGAACAGCAGCCCCTCCCTTGCCCTCTGCATGTGAGGCACATATAATGCACAAAGACTTGCACCTGCCAGTGCCCTGCTTCTATGCCAATACCACTACCAGTGTGACTCCACAAACGGACGCCATCAGAATCCCCCAGAAGACTTCCCAGCAGAAAGCCTACAAGCCAGAAGAAATTAGGAGCCAATATTCAACATTCTTAAAGAAAAAAATTTGAACCCAGAATTTTGTATCCAGCCAAACTAGGCTTCATAAGTGAAGAAGAAATCCATTTCAGACAAGGAAATGCTAAACGAATTTATTTTCACTAGACCTGCCTTACGATACCTTCTGAAGAAAGCACTAGATATGGAAAGGAAAGACCATTACCAGTCACTAGAAAAACACACTTTACACAGAGCAGTGACACTATAAAGCAACCACATAAACAAGCCAACATAATAACCAGCTAACATCATGATGAGAAGATCAAATCCACACATATCAATACCAACTTTGAACGTAAATGGGCTAAGTGACCCAATTAAAAGGCACAGAGTGTCAAGCCAGGTAAAGCACCAAGACCCATTGGTATGCTGTCTTCAAGAGACCCATCTCACACGCAATGACACCCATAGGTTCAAAATAGAGATGGAGGAAAATCTACCAAGCAAATGGAAAACAGAAAAAAGCAAAAGTTGCAATCCTGATTTCAGAAAAACAGATTTTAAACCAACAAAGACAAAAAAAAAAAGACAAAGAAGAGCATTACATAATAGTAAAGTAATACATTGAATAAATTCTATTCAATAGAATTGAATAGTTCGATTCAAAAAGAGCCGACTATCCAAATTATATATGCACCCAACACAGTAGCACACAGATTCGTAAGCAAGTTCTTAGAGACCTTTGAAGAGGCTTAGACCTCGACACAATAATACTTTAACTTTAGACTTCAGACACAATAAGACTTTAACACCCCACTGACAGTATTACACAGATCATCAAGGCAGAAAATTAACAAAGATATCCAGGACCTAAACTCACCACTGGATCAAATGAACCTGATAGATATCTACAGAACTCTTCACCCCAAAACAACAGAATATATGTTCTTCTCATCACCACATGGCACATACTCTAAAATCCATCACATGATCACACATAAAACACTCCTCAGCAAATGAAAAAAAAAAGCTGAAATAATAACAACCAATGTCTCAGACCACAGCACAATCAAATTAGAAATCAAGACTAAGAAAATCACTCAAAACCATACAATTACACGGAAATTGAATAACCTGCTCCTGACTGACTTTTGGGTAAATCATGAAATTAAGGCAGAAATCAAGAATTTCTTTGAAACGAATGAAAACAAAGATACACATACCGGAAACTCCGGGACACACCTACGGCAGTGTTGAGAGGGAAACTACAGCACAAAATGCTCACATCAAAAAGCTAGAAAGAGCCCAAGTTACCAACCTAACATCACAACTAAAAGAACTAAAGAACCGAGAGAAAACCAACCCCAAAGCAGAGGACAACAAATAACTGAAATCAGAGCTGAACTGAAGGAGATTGAGACATGAAAAACCATTGAAAATATCAACTAGTTCAACCATTGTGGAAAACAGTATGGCGATTCCTCAAGGATCTAGAATTAGAAATACCATTTGACCCAGCCATCCCATTACTGGATACATACCCAAAGGATTATAAATCATGCTGCTATAAAGACACATGCACACGTATGTTTATTATGGCACTATTCACAATAGCAAAGACTTGGAATCAACCCAAATGTCCATCAGTGACAGACTGGATTAAGAAAATGTGGCATATATATACCATGGAATACTATGCAGCCATAAAAAAGGATGAGTTTGTGTCCTTTGTAGGGACATGGATACACGTGGAAACCGACATTCTCAGCAAACTATTGCAAGAACAGAAAACCAAACACTGCATGTTCTCACTCATAGGTGAGAATTGAACAATGAGATCACTTGGACACAGGAAGGGGAACACCACACACCAGGTCCTATTGTGGGGAGGGGGGAGGAGGGAGGGATAGCATTAGGAGATATACCTAATGTAAANAAAACTCAAGAAGAAATGAAAAACATAAATATCTGTATATAAATAAGAAATTATTAATTTTTTTTTGTAGAGAGGGTCTTGCTATGTTGCCCAAGCTGGTCTCAAACTCCTGGCCTCAAGTGATCCTCCTGCCTTGGCCTCCCAAAGCATTGGACTTACAGGCATGAGCCATCACATCATGCTGAGAAATGAAATTTTTAATACAAAACTTTATCTCAAAGAAAACTGCAAATTCAGTGGAGGAAAGAGTACATCACAACTTCTTTGTGATGAAGATAACCCTGATGCCAAAACCAAAGATATTACAGGGATAGAAAACTAAAAGGCAATATCCTCCATAACCAGAGATGCAAAAATTCTTAACAAAAATTTAATAAAATCTAACAACATGTAAAATGGATATGGTCATGTTGAGTTTAACCCAGGAATGCAAAATTAGGTTAACATTCAAACATCAGTCAATGTAATGACAGTAGTTTTTTAAAAAAACAACCATACAATTAATATATACAGAAAAAAAATTATGAAATCTGACATCTATTCCTGATGGGTATGAGTCTATCTTGTGTGTTGATGGAATGTGGAACAAATGAGGAGAGAGTTGGAGATAAAATCAGAGAGATCGCAGGGGGCCATATCATACAGAATCTTGTAAAGACTCTGCCTTTTTTTCTCTTAGTGACATGAATGACATTGGAGGGATATGAGGAGAGGAGTGACATTGATTTGATTTAGATGTTAACCAGATTGCACTTTTTGATGTACTGAGAATAGACTTGAGAGGTCAAGAACAGGAGCAGACGCTCCATTTGGGAGGCGATTGCAATGATGCATGCCATTTAACAGATGGTAGTGGTTTGGACAAGGAGTCACACTGGAAATGACAAGAAGTGGTAGGATTTGGGATTGTATGTTTTCAATTTTGAAGAACTGAGTTGAATGTGACGCCTATAAGAAAAACAAGTCAAATACTTTTCCAATGTTTTTGTCCTCAGCAAATGAAAGGATGGTATTACCATTAACTCTGATGGTGAAGGCTACAAGAGGAGGAGGTTCAGGGGAGGAGAGGTACTGGAGATTGATATTGAACAGATTAAGTTTGAGATGTCTATTAGACAGTTACATATAAATATTTTGGTCTTTCTCCCTGGTTCCTGGCATGGAGCTCCTAAAACCTTTGAATCTCCTGAGCTCAGGACTCTTCTTTATCTCCCCCACATACCTCTTCATGGGGCTATCTGTATTTTAGCATAATCTTTATTAAATAATAAACCAGTAAATATAAGTAAGGATTTCCTTGAGTTCCATGAGCCATCTAGCAAATTATCGAACCTGAAGAGGGAATCCTGGGAAACCCATTTATAGCTAGTTGGTCAGAAATATAGGTGAAAACCTGGGACTTGTGATTGGTATCTGAAGTAGAGGAACAGTCTTGTCGGATTTTGCCCTAACCTGTGGGATCTGCACTAACACTAGTTAGTGTCAGAATTGAACTGAATTGTAGGGCACCCAGTTGGTACTACTGGCAAATTGCTTGGGAAAATACCCACACCTTTTGGTCACGGCAGTGTTCTGTGTTGTGTTAAGTGTGAGAGTAGAAAAAAGTTTTTTTCCTTTATATTGTGGATGTCTATTAGACACTCAAGCAGCAATATTGAGTAGGCAGTTGGAAATACAAGTCATTATATGTGCATGATGCTAACATGACAATAGGGAATGAGATCCCACAAGAGGTAGTGTGGCTAGAGGAGAAGTCTGAGGATGGAGTCTGTGGGCACCCAACACTTACAAGTTGGGGAGGAAGCTAACAACATACTGACGGGATCAAATCAGCACATATTAACCTTGAAAATAAACAGGCTAAGTGCCCCACTTAAAAGGCACAGAGTAGCAAGCTGGATAAAGAAGCAAGATACATCTGCATCAGGCTGAGGCTGGAGAATTGCTTGAACCCAGAAGGCGGAGGTTGCGGTGAGCTGAGATCGTGCTATTACACTCCAGCCTGGGCAACAAGAGCGAAACTCTGTCTCAAAAAAAAAAAGAATACTCTTGACTTCTCCTTCTGCACTCATGTGGTAGTTTTCTACTATAGAGTTGCCTGGTCGTGGGGTGTGTGCACACTTTAAATACAAGAAAGCTAGGTGTCCAAAATGGCTATACCAATTTACACTTCTACCAGCAGTGCAAGGGGGCTCCCATTTTTTCCCATCCTTGCCAGCACTTAATTTTATGTGACTTCCTAATGTTTTCCAATCAGATGAGTGTAAAATATCATCTTATTTTTTTAAGTTTCCATTTTTCTGGTTATTGGTAAAAGTAAGCATCTTTCCATGGATCTATTAACTAGTCATGATTTCTTTTTTGTGCATTGCCTACAGATATCTTTTTCCGAGATTAATCCTCATTACTAAGAGTCATTGTAAACATATTCTTGTTTATCAGCCTTCTGTTCATGTCTCATGGCGTTCTTTCTTGAACAGAGATATTTCATTTTAATATGTTCATATAAATCAATTTCCCCCTTTATATATTGTTTTGATGGTCCTCACCTAGCCACAATGTCAAAAAGATATTCTTCCACTCAATTTCCTTTCATCATCTTTGGAGTTTGAGCTATTTATCCCATATAGACTCTTGATTTTCCTATATGATGTAAAGTAAGATTCAAATTAATCTTTTGCCATATAGAAAGCCAATTTTCCCAATACCATTAACCAACTGACATGTTATAATTTTTTGTTTGTTTGTTTTTTGTATTTTTTGAGATGGAGTCTCATTCTGTCACCCAGGCTGGAGTGCAGTGGCGTGATCTCTGCTCACTGCAACCTCCGCCTCCCGGGTTCAAGCAATTCTCCTGCCTCAGCCTCCCAAGTAGCTGGGACTATAGGCGCCCGCCACCACACCCAGCTAATTTTTTGTATTTTTAGTAGAAATGGGGTTTCACCGTGTTAGCCAGGATGGTCTCGATCTCCTGATCTTGTGATCTGCCCACCACGGCATCCCAAAGTGCTGGGATTACAGCATGAGCCACCATGCCCGGCCATTATAATGTTTTAAATGTTTGTTTTTTCAAAGAGACTATGGAGTTTTTAGAAAACAGTTTTTACTCATAAATGACTAAGGAAAGAGAGAAAGGGATGCCCCAAGCTGGGCAAAGATATGAATTAACAACAACAACAGAGAAATCCCAAAGACTAAAGAATATATCAAATTCACTAGTAAAAAAATAACAAAATTAAAGCAACAATAAAACATCACTCATTTCTCAAATTGGCAAAGATTTAAAGAATGCTTGGTGTTGGTGAGCAGATCAGAATGAGTATTCATAATCTATTGGTGGAAGACTAAATTGGTAAAAATATTTTAGAGAGTAATTTGGCAATATTTAATACCCTTGACTTGTGATTACATTCTTATCAGTTCCTCTTGTATGAGTGTGACCTATGGAAATAGTCATGGCAATGTCCATGCCATTATGGCATGGTTCCTGCAATCAGGGATTGGTGAAGAGAGAGGATGCTGAACTTTGACATTTAAGGAAATCTCTATCAGGATGCAGGCTAACTGCAGATATAGTAGAACAAAAACTTCAGTGACTACACATTACAAGTGAAAGATACCTTGCAAAAATGGTTTGGAGAAGTCACTGTACAAATGGATGACTGTAGCCTCAAAAGCAATCCTAGAGGAGAGGGAATCTCATTTCCAGAGTTATCACATTATAATGCTCAGAACATTCAGTCTGAACAAAAGACGTTACAAAGCATACAAAAAAAAAAAAAAGAAAGACAAATATGGGCTGGCGTGGTGGCTCACACCTGCAATCCCAGTACTTTGGGAGGCCGAGGCAGGCGGATCACTTGAGGTCAGCAGTTCGAGACCAGCCTGGCCAAAATGGTAAAACCCCATCTCTACTAAAAATGCAAAAATTAGGCAGGCATGGTGGCACATTCCTGTAATCCCAGCTACCCGGGAGGTTGAGGCAGGAGAACTGCTTGAACCCAGGAGCTGGAGGTTGCAGTGGGCCTAGGTTGCACCACTGCACTCCAGCCTGCTGGGCAATAGAATAAGATTCCGTCTCAAAAAATATATGTTAAAAAAATTTTTAATATGGCTCATTCACTGGAAAAAAAAGAATTTGACAGAAACTATTCCTAAGAAAGCCCAGACACTAGAATTAGTAGTCAAAGATGTTAAAATCAACTCTCTTAAATATTCTCAGTAAGTGAAAGGAAACCATAGACAAAAACTAAGTAAATAAAATCAGGAAAACAATGTATGAACAAATAGGGAATGTCAAAGAGATGTAAATTATCAAAAGAAACCACACAGAAATTCTGGAGCTGAATAGTATAATGACTGAAATTTAAAAATTTACTAGAGTGATTCAGTGGCAGGTTTTGAGCAGACAGGAAAAGAATTGTCAAACTTGAAATTAAGACAACTGAAATTATCCAGTTTGAGGAGGCAAAAGAAAAACAATAAAGAAAATAAACAGGACCTGAGGGATCTGTGGGACACCATCAAACACACACATACACACAGACATATACACACAGACATATACACACAGACATACACACACAGACATGTACACACAGACATATACACACAGACATATACACACAGACATATACACACACAGACATATACACACACAGACATATACACACAGACATATACACACAGACATATACACACAGACATACACACACACACATACACACAGACATATACACACAGGCATATACACACACACACATACAAACAGACATATACACACAGACACATACACACAGACATATACACACACACACATACATATACACACAGACATATACACACAGACACATACACACACACACACACATATACACACATACATATACACACAGACATATACACACAGACATATACACAACAGACATGTAGAGATACAGGTCAGATATAAATATAGATAAATCATGAGCACTCCAGAAGGAGAGGGAAAGGGGCAGACACATTATTTGTGAACTAATGGCCCAGAATTCCCCATATGATACAAAGAAATGAAAATATACATGTTCAAAAAGTTCAGTGAACTTCAAGCAGGATGAACTCAAGGAGATCTACACCAAGACACATGAGACTCAAATTGTTGAAAGACAAAGACAAAGAGAGAATATTGAAATCAGTGAGAGACAAGTGGCTTATCACCTACAAGTGATTCTCTATGGAATTCACAGCTGATTTCTTATCAGAAACCATGGAGGCCAGAAGGCAGTGAGATGATATATTTAAAGGACCGGAAAACAAAAGCTGTCAACCATGAACTCCGTATCTGCCAAAACGATCTTTCAAGAATGAAGGAGAAACTAAGACATTTCTAGATAAACAAAAGCTGAGGTAATTTGCTACTAGTAGACCTACTAAAGGACATACCTTAGGCTGAAATTAAAGGACATTAGTCAATAATTCAAAACCATATGTAGAAAAAAAGAATGCTGGAAAGGTAACCACATGAGTAATTATAAAAGCCAGTATCGTATGTTTGTAACTCCCTTTTATTTCTATATGATTTAAAAGTTAGGGCACAAAATAGTAATGATAAATCTATGTTAATGGGCACACATGTACAAAGATATAACCTGTAACAATAACAATACAGAGGAGGGGGAATTGAGACGTGTAAGAGCAGAATGTTTTCATACCGTTGGTATTATTCACTAGGGTCTGATAAGTGTAAGAAGTTAATTGCAATCCTAAGATAACCACTAAGAAAATAACTAAAACATATACCAAAAAAGAGACTTAAAATGATACACTACCAAAAAAATCAACTAAATACAAAAATGGCAATAATGTAGGAATTGAGGAACAAAAAGCATACAAGATATATGGCAAACAAATAGCTAAATGTCTGAAGTAAGTTCTTCCTTATCAGTAATTACTTTAAATGTCAAAGACTTAAAGGTACAGATTAGCAGAATGAATTTTTTAAAAATAGTCCAACTGTTTGCTGTCTATGAGAGACTCATTTTAGATCTAAGGATAGAAATAGGTTGAAAACGAGAGGATGAAAAAACATGTCTCGTGCGAATAGTAACCAAAAGAGATCTGAGATGGCTACACTAAACCCAGACAAAATAACCTTTACATCAAAAACTGTGACAAGAGACAAAGACAATATATACTGATAAAGGAGTTAATTTACCAAGAAAATTTAACAATTATAAACATGTATTCACTGAACAAACATTCAGAATTGAAAGGGGAAACATACAGCTCTATAAAATAGTTGCAAATTTTAATGCCCCATGCCCCACTTTCAATAATGAATAGGACAACCAGAGAGAAGATCAATACAGAAAGTGAGGACTTAAAGCAAAACCATAAACTAATTAGATCTAACAGACTTAGACAACACACTCCATCCAACAACAGAAAGATACAGATTTTTCTCAAGTACACATGGAACATTCTCCAAGATAGATCATATTGAGCCACAAAAGAAGTACTGATGAATTTTAAAAGATTGAAATTATTCAAAATATTTTTTCTAACCACAGTGGAAGAAATTAGAAACCAATATTAGAAGGCACAAAGGTTCAAAGAAGAAATCGCAGGGTATAAAATAGCTTAAGACAAATGAAAACAAAAACACAACATACCAAAACCTAGTGACTTCACTGGTGAATTCTACCAAACATTAACGAAGAGCTAGTACCAATTCTTCTCAGACTATTCCAAAAAGTTGAAGAGAAGGAAATACTTCCTATCTCATTTTATGAGGCCAGTGTGGTGCCCTGATACCTAAGCCAAAGACACTAAAAGAAAAGACAAGAAAAGAAAACTACAGACCAATATCCTTTATAAATATTGATGTGGAAAACCTCAACAGAATACTAGCAAACAAAATTCAGCAGCATATTAAAATCATTACACACCATGACCAAGGGCAATCTATTTCCAGAACTAAAGGACGGTTCAACATATGAAATTCAATTAATATGATACACTACAGTAACTGAATGAAGGAAAGAATCACATGATTTTCTCGATTGCAAAAAAAGAATTTGACGAAACCCAACATCATGTCATGATGAAAAACACTCAACAAACTAGGAATAGAAGAAAACTATCTCAATATAACAAGACCATATATGAAAACCCCATAGTTAACATAATACTCAATAGAGAAAGACTGAAAACTTTTTTTCTAATAGCTGGAACAAGACAAGGATGACTGCTGTCACCATTTCTATTCACCGTAGTACTGGAAGTTCTAAGCAGAACAATCAGTCAAGAAAAAGAAATAAAAGACATCTAAGTTTGAAATGAAGAAGTCAAAATATCCCTTCTCACAAAAGACATGATTACATATGTACAAAATTCTAACTATTTTTTAAAAAAGACAAAACTGTTATAGCTAATAAGTGAATTTAGCAAAGTTGCCATATAAAAAATCAGCTCATAAAATGTTTTATTTTATATACTATAAACCATCTATAAATGAGATTAGGAAAACAATTCCAGTTACAATAGCATAAAAAAGAATAAAATACTCAGGAATAAACTTAACCAAGGAGATGAAAGACTTGTACACAAAACTATAAAAGATTACTGAACGATTAAAGGAGACATAAATAAATGGAAGACATCCCATGTTCATGCATTAGAAGACTTAATATGGTTACAATGTCAATAGTACCCAAAGTAATCTATAGATTCAATCCAATCTCTGTCAAAATTCCAGTGATTTTTTTGCAGAAATAGAAAACTCCATCTAAAATTCACATGTAATCTCAAGAGGCCTCAAAATAGCCAAAACAAATCTTGAGAAGCAAAAATAAATTTGGAGATCTCACACTTTCTGATTTCAAAGCTCAATACGAAGCTACAGCAATCAGAAGAGTATAAGACAGACACACAGACAAATGGAATGGAATAGAGAGCTCAGAAATAATCTTCACCTATACAGTCAAAGGATTTTTAACAAGAGCAGCAAGACCATTCAATGGGGAAAAGACCGTCTTTTCAAAAACTAGTGCTAGGAACTTTGGGAGACAGAAGCAGGCAGATCACTTGAAGTCAGGAGTTCAAGGCCAGTCTGGTCAACATGGTGAAACTCCATCACTACTTAAAATACAAAAAATTAGCCGGGCTCAGTGGCACAAGTCTGTGATCCCAGCTACTGGGGAAGCTGAGACAGGAGAATACCTTGAACCTGGGAGGCGGAGGTTGCAGTGAGCCGAGATTGTACCACTGCACTCCAGCCTGGGCAGAAGAGGGAGAATCTGTCTCAAAAAAAAAATAGAGGGAACCTGTGGTGACCATTCCAGGTATTTTGCTTTGGACCAAACTGTCGCTTCTTACCTAACTTCTCCTGACCACCCAGCCCTTATAAGGAGTAGCCCTAGGGAATATGTGACTTCATCTCCCTGTCCATAGCTGATTAGATCAGAGGTTGATGCCAGACACATAGCCTGATCCTTAAGTAACTAAGCTGGATCAGGGAGAGCTCCGAAAAAATCTCTCATCGAAAATGCAGAAATTTTGGACAAATGATGGGTGGCATTTGGATGAGGGTCACAGACAGTTTGGTCAGGGCCACAACAAGTAAAACTGTAGGCAAATTCAAATGATGTGTGCTCAGCAACCACGAGGGCATGTGGATATTCAGAGAGGAAAATGCAGTGGGTGTGCAGAACGAGCGTGCTGGTTGCTTTGTTTTCTGTTGTGCTGTATCTCCTGGCCAGCTTATCTTAGCTTTACCTTGGACATGAATATAACAATGTGACAAGGCCATTAGGCTACAAGAAGGAGTACTGAAATTCTCAGTGGGAAAGTCTCCATTGAGAGATCTGCCCCGCCTCTCCCCTTAATGGTTCTGGTTCCAGATTCACAAGACCTTTTGGTACTAGCACCTCTGAGTTGATTAAGTATCTTAATGCCATATCCCAAACTTTCAAAAGAACGTCATTGGTTCATTTCATCTTTCAAACCAAGCTACGTTACAGAGTTGCTGGATGGCAAGGCTCCTATCAGCTATGCCCATAGGTGACCCTATCAGCCATGACCACAGGTGAGGTATGGTCCTTCCTCCCAGTGCTGGGACTGAATGGTGAATGGCAGGCATGTCTGGTATACAAAGTCCAGCATGAACATATACTTATTTATGTATTCACTGGAACATTCATTTATGTAATAAATATTAAGCACCTCCCCACCCCACCCCCCAAAAAAAAAACTAATGCTGGGAAAACTGAGTATCCATGATGAAAAGAATCAAGTTGGATCTTTGTCTAATACCATATACAAAAATATTACCTCAAAATAGATCAAATATCTGAAATATAAGAGCTAAAACTATAAAACTCTTAGAAGAAAACATAGAAAAAAAACTGTGACATATAATTTTGCAATAATTTCTTGGTTATAACACCAAAAGCACAGACAACAAAAGAAAAAATAGCAAAAGAGACTTCATCAAAATCAAAAACCCTTGTGCATCAAAGGACACTATTAAGAGAGTGAAAGGACAACCCACAGAAAATATTTGCAAATCTTATCTGTGATAAGGGCTTAATGTCCAGAATATATAAAAAACTTCTATAACTCAGTAACAAAAATCCCACAAAACAGCTTTCAAAACTGGGCAAAGAACTGAAATAGATAATTCTCGAAAGAAAGTATATAAATGGGATTGAGGGGCGGAGCAAGATGGCCGAATAGGAACAGCTCCAGTCTCCAACTCCCAGCGCC
>NW_016805082.1:921782-940549 GCF_001698545.2 Rhinopithecus bieti | reverse complement strand
GGGATTGCATTGGGGAGTTATACATGATATAAATGATGAATTGATGGGTGCTGATGAGTTGATGGGTGCAGCACACCAACATGGCACAAATATACATATGTAACAAACCTGCACGTTATGCACATGTACCCTAGAACTTAAAGTATAATAAAAATAAAGAAAAAAAAAAAGCACATGAGAAAAGAAGATGTCCAACATCATTAGTCAATAGGATGGCTTAGGATGCAATCAAAACCATAGTGAGTTACCACTGCACACCTACTAGGAGTGCTATAATTATTTTAAAAAGGAAAGTAACAAGCGTTGTCAAGGATGGGTAGGAATTGAAATTCTTGTCCGGGCACGGTGGCTCAAGCTTGTAATCCCAGCACTTTGGGAGGCCAAGACGGGCAGATCACGAGGTCAGGAGATCGAGACCATCCTGGCTAACACGGTGAAACCCCGTCTCTACTAAAAAATACAAAAAAAACTAGCCGGGCGAGGTGGCGGCGCCTGTAGTCCCAGCTACTCGGGAGGCTGAGGCAGGAGAATGGCATAAACCCGGGAGGTGGAGCTTGCAGTGAGCTGAGATCTGGCCACTGCACTCCAGCCTGGGTGACAGAGCGAGACTCCATCTCAAAAAAAAAAAAAAAATTGTTAAAAGGACAAATTTTATGTTTTACGTATACTCCCTCTATATCCATGGGGAATTGGTTCCAGGACCTCCAGTGGATACCAAAATCCACTGTGCTCACGTCCCTTCTATAAAATGCGGTAGTGTTTGCATATAACCTATGCACATCCTCCCATATACTTTAAATCATCTCTAGATTACTCATAATACCTAATGCAATATAAATGCTATGTAAATAGTTGTTGTACTGTATTGTTTAGGGAATAATGACAAGGGAAAAGAGTCTGTACGTGTTCAGTACAGACAGAATGTTTTCCAGAGATTTTTGATTCGTGGTTGGTTGAATCAATGGATACAGAACCCATGAATATGGAGGGCTGGCTATATTTTGCCACAATAAAATAATTAACATAAAATAAGTAAAGTGATGGACATCTACAGCAATGAAAAGGGAATTACTGATACACATAATGATTAAGGTGAATCTTGAAAACATAACGTTAACTGAAAGAAGACAGATAGAGGACATTTAGAGAAAAGGGGGAAAATGATGCAGGAAAAATACTCTAACCAGGCCCTGGGGCTGAGAGAGAATTAAACGCCAAGGAGCACAAGGAAACCATTGGGGTGCTGCTTGCAATGTTTTTTTTTTTTTTTTTTTTGAGACAGAGTCTTGCTCTGTCACCCAGGATGGAGTGGTGCAATCTCAGCTCACTGCAACCTCCACCTCCCCAGTGCAAGTGATTCTCCTGCCTCAGCCTCCCCAGTAGCTGGGATTACAGGTGCATGCCACCACACCCAGCTCATTTTTGTATTTTTAGTAGAGACAGGGTTTCACCACGTTGATCAGGCTGATCTCAAACTCCTGACCTTGTTATCCGCCCACCTCAGCCTCCCAAAGTGCTGGGATTACGGATTACAAGCATGAACCACTGCGCCCAGCTGGTGCTAGCAATGTTCTAAATTTTGTCTGGGCAATGGCTACATGACCATTTACATTTGTCAAAACTCATTGAGCTGTACACCTACAAAAGATGAATTTTACTCCATGTAACTTATACATAAATGAACCCCATGTTTATAAAATGCTCCTTGCAGAAATATTGGTATATGTTGCTGGAAATCCACAAACCCAGAGCACAGTTCAGTCTCAGCAGTTAACCTGTTTCTGCAACTTGATACTCTCCTCTGCAGCCTCAGCAGCCATGACTGTGGAGAGCTGAGAGTTGGAAAGCCTTGGCTGGCTGCTGTTGGTTACATTTCCAACAATCTCTAGCATTGGGTCATTTCCAGCTCTGGAAACCTGGCTAGTAGGGACCTGCAAGCCGGCAGGAGAAGATGGAGGAGTGGTGGTGATGGTTCCTTGGAGGGTAGAGGTGCACCAAACCCAAGGCACAGATGGCCTGCCTGAGCTGTGAGGCAGAGCTGGGCAGGGGGCCGGGTGGGAAATGGGGAGCACCCCCCATTCTCCCTTTCATACTCCTCTACCCCTGCCAAGAAAAAGGAAGTCCTCCTGTCTCCTTTTTTCATTTTTTAAGTTAATTTATTTTTCAATGACAATAATTATGTATATATAGGGTACAATGTGATGTTTTGATTTATGATATTGTAGAAAGATCCCATCAAACTAATTAACATATTCATCACCTCATCAACGTATCATTTGTTTGCGGTGAGGACGTTAAAGATCTATTCTTCTAGCAGTTTTGAAATATATAGTACATTATTATCCACTGTGGTCTCCATGCAGTGCACTAGATCCTCCTTTCTGACAAGGCTGCATTGAGAGAGAATTTGGCAGCTGCTGCAGCATCAGGCATGGGAATCGCTGGCCCTCCGGCTGCAAGCTTGTCTCCCATGACCCTGGAGTAAAGCGGGTGCAGCTGTGGTAACAGGCAGGCCCTCCCCCAGCCTCTGCTCAGGGCACTGCACCCGAATCCTGTCTGCTGCCCAGCAAAGGACATGCCTGCCACATCCAGCTCTCCTCCCAGAGGCACCTGTCGCTTGCTCCCCTCTCCTTATCCCAGTCCCACCAGCCCAGCAGGGGAGAGGCCAGGACTCGCCTTGCCATGGGAAACTGCTCCACTGCCGATCCCAGCCAGGAAAAAATTGCCTTGGGAAGAGTGTGCTCAGCTCCCTGTGGGAGTGGCAGGGAATTCCGCCATCTCCCCCACAGCCACTTCCAGATGCACCTGGAGACCTGGGTTTGCCTCTGGGGCGAACTGGAAAATTGACAGCAAAGGAAATGAAAATTATCCAGGGAGCCAGAGACTTTTGGGGGTAAATGGAGAAACTGATGAGTTTGCGTGCCTTGCACTGCATGTGATGCCCAGGGTGGAGAACGGGCCTTTGAACTAGCCAAGCCAGCCAGCCGGTCTAACCTCCAAGGTAAGCGCAGCCCTAAGAGGCTACCTGATTGTCCCAAATGTCAACGCCAGTGCTGAGCAGAACCAGCAGTGTAATGGCTTCTCCTGAGACCCAGTGCTCTCAAAACCCACTAGTCGTTCCCCTTCCCCACCCCCGAGACCCAAGGCTGAAGAGTACTTATGGTGACCTCCAAGGCCCCACGTGATCTGCCTCCCCACCCCCAGAACCTATCTGATCTTCCCTTTTTCTCCCCTCACTGTCTGCACCCCAGCACACAGCTGGTCCCTGAGCACCCCAGCCATGCTACGCGTTGGCCCTGACATCGGCATCACTAGTCCCCTCACCTGCTTCATGTCTTGGCCAAGTGTCCCCTCTCCAAGGTAGAGTCTCTGACCATCCTATTACTACCTCTGCGGCCTGCCCTGCCTCTTCAGCAGGCCAATCTCCGCTCCAGCTCCACTTTTCTTCTCTCGGGACTCCCACCTCCTAACATGCCCTTTATCTCTGTATTTGTTATGCCTCCTGCTGATGGTCTGCCTCTACCACAAGAATGTCAGCTACACAAAGGGCAGAGACCCCATCTGTTTTGTTCACTGCTGTAACCCCCGTATTAAGAGGTGGCCCTAACTCAACCAATATTCACCGAATGAATGATGAGATGAGCTTCATTAAAGAGCACCTGTGCTATGTGTTTACTTGCCTTTCCAGATCGCTCCCAGAGGCTTAATATCAAATACACCAAATGATATACCTGCTTTTTACATGTACCCCCACAAAAAAGGGAAGCCTAACATCTAAGCCCCTCTCTCATGCCTTGAAGTCCCCATCCAGGACCTCGGGTGAATGATGAGGCACTGCATTCATTAAAGGGCCAAGACTTTACAGCCTTTGTGGGAATGGGAGTAATGCCTTTTTAGAGAATTAAGGTATCCTGGTGCCATGTGCTGGTGAGGCCCAGTGGCCCTGCCACAGAACATGTAGTACTTCCTCACCCACTCCTTTTGGAGATGGCACGGGTGGCTCCGTTGCATATTCAAGCAACTATTGTCAGGCCAGGATTTGTGATGTATCCCAGGATCCAGTTAAAATTACTGTTGTTGCTGTTGTTGTTTTGGTCTTTGTATGGACAATATAGCAAGTCTGGTAAGTCTCTCTGATTGGCAGCAAGCTGGCTGGGGGAGAGAGCTACAATTATTGAGCACTGCGCCTTGGTTTTTACGTACATTACCCCTCACCATCCTCCCAACAGTCCTGCAGTGAAGATGTCACACCCATTTTAAATTTTAGAAAACTGACACACAGATAATGCAAGGGACTTGCCTAGAGTCACACGGCTAGAGGGGATAAGGCCAAAGATTCAAGTCCATGCTCTTTCCAACACACCAGGCTCTTAATAAGCGTTTATTACAAGAATGAATGATTCACCACAAGGACTGAAGCAGAGAATGGGTACCTTTTAAGGGAGAAGAGGGATAAAAGAAAGTTCATTGGTGGGGGGGGTGTGGTGGCTCACACCTGTAATCCCAGCACTTTGGGAGGCTGAGGCAGGTAGATCACGAGGTCAGGAGATTGAGATCATCCTGGTCAACACGGTGAAACCCCGTCTACTAAAAATACAAAAAAAAAAAAATTAGCTGGGCATGGGGGCGCATGCCTGTAGTCCCAGCTACTCAGGAGGCTGAGGCAGGAGAATTGCTTGAACCCAGGAGGCAAAGGTTGCAGTGAGCCAAAATCACGCCACTGCACTACAGCCTGGCAACAGAGCAAGACTGTCAAAAGAAAGAGAAAAAGAAAGAAAGAGAAAGAAAGAAGGAAGGGAAGGGAAGGGAAGGTTAGGTTCACAGTGTAAGGCTGGGTGCACTGGTTCACGCCTGTAATCCCAGCACTTTGGGAGGCCAAGGCAGGTGGATCATGAGATCAGGAGACCAAGACCATCCTGGCTAACATGGTGAAAGCTCGTGTCTACTAAAAATATAAAAAATTAGCCGGGTGTGGTGGCGGGCGCCTGTCGTCCCAGCTACTCGGGAGGCTGAGGCAGGAGAATGGCGTGAACCCGGGAGGCGGAGCTTGCAGTGAGCCAAGATCGCGCCACTACACTCCAGCCTGGGGGACAGAGCGAGACTCTGTCTCCAAAAATAAAAAGTTCACAGCGTGGAGAGCAGGCCCACTTGGGACACAGAATGGGCACATGTCGAGAGCCCTGGGAGGGGGTGCTGGAAAGGGGCAGTGGAGAAAAGGAGAGGAAACACACGGGGACAGCTGATCAGTCCCCTGGGCCATTCTGCTTGCCTCCTCACTAAGAACGGTAACATCTCTCCTTGCTCCCACCGCTTTCTGTGGCTCTGAAAATGCTCTCGCATGCATTTTCTCACTACAGCCTCAGAACAATCTTTAGGAGTGGTGTTATCTTCCCCATTTCACAGATGAGAAAGCTGAGACTCAGGCCATGCAACTTGCCCAAGAACACATAGCCAATCAGTGGCAGGTCTGGGGCTCCATTTAAGTCTATGACCCCCACTCTGGCTCAGTATTCTTGCCCCCACCCCGAATAAAGAGAATCACACGACCTTATTTTGATAACAAATAGCAACTGTAGTCAGAGGGAGAGAGGCCCAAGGAGGAACAATAATCTAACTAAAACGCTTGACATTGGAAACTCCTGGAGGGCAGGGCAGGGATCATGCGGGAGATTTTACAGCACCCAGCACAGCTGCCCACGCAGTGGAGCCTCTATGCTGAGCTACCACAGCAAGGCGGCAGTGCCTGGCCCGGAGCCTGGTCACGCTGACCTCCACGGCAGGAACTGAGAGCAGCATCTACTCCCAATCCTGCATAAGAGGTCGTAGAAACACCCTACAACCCAGCCGGGGAGCCAGTCCCTGCCAGGAGCTGGCGTCACAGCTCAGAGAGGTGCCAAGCAAGCAGAAAACAGCTCCTGGTCTCCGTAGCTGAGAGAGACAGAGTCAGGCATCCTGGCCCGGTGGAGCTCTGGGCGTCGCTCCCACAACAGCAACAGCACAAAGCACTGAACACACACCCCACCGTCCACCATCCATGGCCAGGAGGCCATTCAAACTGTGATTGCTGGTTGTCAACTCCAAGAACTAACAGGAGTGAAAACTCACGCACACACCCAAGAATGCAGGCTCTGCCTGGCTTGCAGGGAACTCTGCCCTCGTGCCTGGGGTTCCTTCCTCTGTGGGTTTCCCATCTTCAGAGCCTTGGTTCTCCCTTCCCCTGAGGGATTACTAGCCACTTCCCTAACACTGCTGGGCTGCCCTGCCTTGCTGCTGTGGAGTCCAGTCAGCAGGCAGATTCTTTCACATCTAGGTGCCTGAGTGGTACTGGCCACCAGGTAATGAAGTGGGCAACCTGGAATTGGGTGCCAGTCCTCGAGTCCCTCATCAGCCAAACGAAAATTATCTCGGGAGTGCCTACCCTCCAGCAGCGTCACTGGGAGACCATGAGGTGCGTACCAGAAGCACTTCTTCTACTGCAAAGCAGCAAAGAAAGGCAGCCTCTGTGGCTCCGTGGTGGTTTGTAAAGACTGCCTTGCAGAGAGGACACAGCCTGGCTGATGAGCTTCCAGCAGCAGAGCTTTAGGTGTGACTGAATCTTGGAGAGGAAGAGACTTGGGTTCTGTTGAACCTGCTCCATGGTTCTCAAAGCACACACCACCCACTCTGCCACCAGGTAAAGCTTCGGATGGAACGTGCTGTGTTCTGTCCTCTCCCAGATGAGCCAGGCCCTGGGAGCGCCCTCCAGGGGCTCCGGGCAAGCAGCCCCTCATGGTCCATGGTGGAACTGCACCCTCGGCACTAGACAGGGTGGTCTCAGGAGCCTGCAAGGAAGCTGTGGTCTCACTGCTTTTGCACAGGGTGAGTGGAACTGGAAATGCAGCCCTCCATAGTTTCAGTTATTCCAGGTATGGCTTTTCTCTCTCACCTTGTACCTTCAGACCCTCATTTCCTGTGAGCAATGTGCTGGGGAAACTGGCAGCGGCCCTCTGGCAACCCTGGGGGAAAGAAGCAAAGTGGGGTAGAAGCAGAAGCCAGGGGCAAGGGCTGGGTCGGTCCAGTCAGCCCACTAGGGCTCCCATGTAGCAGAGGCTCCACTGAGAGGAAGCCGGGGCTGGCCTGGCCGGGAGACTCCCTCCTTGCCCCGTGTGTGGAGTGCCCGGGCACCCTATACCCTCAAAGTGGCCTTGACCTCTGGAGACAGGTGTTGGCTGCTTGAGTCACCAACAGCAGAACCAGACTGGGAGGTGTTTCTGGGCGGGAAGGGCTGGGCCAGGCCAGGCTCCAGCAGGCCCTCTTGTGGTCAGAGGGGTTGCCTGCAGGATGATGGGCTTGGGAACCAAGGCAGCCACTCCCCACGTGGGAGTTGGACCCAGGCTTGAAGGACACATCGTCACATCGATGTCACTCTCTTGGGAGGCCTCCCTGTCACACAAAATATCCTGGCCCCGGTGTTTTTCTTCACCATACTTCTCCCAACTGTAATTGTGTAGTTCCTGGGGCGCTTATCTCTCAATGCCCATCTCCGTGAAAAGAGCCGTGACCCTCCAGGATAAGGTCTGTGCGTGAGACCCACTTTATGGGAAGAACGAGTGAAAGTCTCAGGACTCTACCTAAGAGCCAGGATCCAGCTCAGGTCCCAGCTCCACGGCACCAATGCCCCTCGGCCCCAGGAGAGACTGAGATCTCTGTAAACAGCAGAGAGCAGCAATACAGGCCTTGCCCTAATGGAACTTCCCTCTGAAAGGAAGCATAATGCTTTCAGCCAAGTGCCTGCCCAGAGCTCTGCAGGTGTGTGGCATGGAGGGCCTGGTGCCCCAGGAGGAGCTCAGCCTCCTGCCGCACCAGAATAGCCCGGGTCTCCCCAGGCTCCCTGCGATCCTAGCTGTCGTCACATCACTCTCAAATCCCCCATTTGGTCCTCTGTCATGTCCATGAGGTTATGGGTGCACCCTGTCACTGTTTGCATCCCCTGGCGATTAGCACAGTCCAGGCAGAGAATCAAGTCAACAAGAATGAAGGAGAGAGTGGATGAATGAATGTCGGGCCCTGTTTAGGGGCTGAGGACACAGAGATGAATAAAATTCTATCTCTGCCCATGTAGGGTTCAAAGTCAAATCGGGGGACACAAAGTAATAATCCCAATACAGTGAAATTCATGTGTACAGTGAAAGTCATGTTTAAGGAAGCTTTATTAGGGCACAGACAAAATATCCATGACTATGTTTTAGCTGGTCAGGGAAGGCTCCTTGGAGGAGGTGACTTGGAACAGTCTTAGAGGAAAGTAAAAATTCCAGGCAGGGATGAACAGGGGTGCCAGGCAGGGGCACCTCATATGAAGAGGTACAAAAAGCCAGAGTGGAAATGTGCAGAGCTTACTGTGGGGACCTAAGGGTGGAACCCACACAGTTGGAGCCAGTGCAGGAGCCGGCCTGGGGTGCCAGAAGGGATAGAAGAAAGGTTCCCAAGGGGGTTGGAATATCAAGCAAGGGATACGTTGTGGGGTGGTGAAAGGATTGTAAGCAGAATGTGTGACTCCCCGGGGTTTTTTTCCAACAGGATTCTCTGACGGCATTATAGGGAGAGGACAGGAGGGGAAGAGCCTCAGTTAGGAGGCTCTGTGGGATGCTGCTGCCTTGGTCCAAGCAAGACACAGGCAGGCCCCGAGCAGGATGTGGTGGGGGGCTGGAGTGGGAGGATGGATTTCAGAGATATTTAGGAGAAATAACTTGAGGTACAAAGGAGAGGTAGGGAGAAAAGGGGGTGAAGGAGAAATGAGGTAAAGGGGAACAGAAGTCAAGCATCGGCTTCTCCTGCCTCTTCCTCTTCTGCAGTCCTCGCTCCCCCGGCATGGACCAGTCAAGGACAAAGACCCAGCTCACTGGTCAGCTCACACATGTCTCAGCTATTCTTCTCATGAAAGAGGGTATTTTAGAAACCCTGACCTGAGCTGGGGAGTCTTATTTGTACCAATATTGTAGATGGCACATAGAGGCACTTGGATAAATACTGAATGAGACCAGGTGCAATGGTTCATGCCTGTAATCCCAGCACACTGGGAGGCTGAGGTGAGCAGATCACTTGAAGCCAGGAGATTGAGACCGGCCTGGCCAACATGGTGAAACCTTGACCTTACTAAAAATACAAAAAAATTAGCCAGGCATGGTGGCACATGCTTGTAATCCCAGCTACTTGGGAGGCTGAGGCAGGAGAATCGCTTGAACCTGGGAGGCGGAGGTTGCAGTGAGCCGAGATTGTGCCACTGTGCTCCAGCCTGGAAGACAAGAGCGAAACTCCATCCAAAAAAAAAAAAAAAAAAAAAATACTGAATGAATGATTTAGCAGTGAATGATGAGTGAGTGCATGAATGAGTGAGTGCATGAATGAATAAATGAATTCTTCACAACTTACCCTAGGACAGACTGACTAGCAGGTTTATCCTTGCTCAAAAGAGGAACCCCCAGGTTCCTCCCTGCTGCTGCTTTGAGTCCATGTGCCCAGGGCTTGCTGGCTGCCCAGGCTCAGCTGAGACTCGCGGTTGTCTGTCTAAATCTTCCTCTTTTGGAGGTCAGAACTGCAGACCTGGGAAGGAGGTTGAACTGCAGAGCCTGCTTTTTCTGTGCAAAGGCTAGAAAGAATGAAAGATACAAAGATGGAAACCTCTGGATTTCTTACCAGTTGGTTGATTACCCTGAAAGAGGCTGTCAAAGTTATGCCTCCTTCCTAAATGATCTCACCCACTGCCTGGAGATGATTTGCATGACCTCCAAGCAAAGGCAGATAGCAAACAAGAGCTGATATTAGTGGAAAGATTAATTTCCCCATACAGGGCACTTCCCCACCCCGCCCCAACCCTGCTTTTTTTTTTTTTTTGCACAGGCAGCAATTCAATAAATAATTAATGCTTGCTAATTTTTTTGTTTTTTTTCCTGTTGTAAAAAATTAATTGGTCTTCAATCATCTATTGCATTGTAACATGGAGGTATTTGGCCCTAGTCCACCACCCTGCTGAAACATGCCCCTCCTGCTGCTCATTGGCATATGTCAGTGACACCCGGCAGTCATGCCCAGCCTCCAGGTTCAGGACATGAATGGGAGTGCACAGCCGTGTGGCAGACACCTCCAGGGAGCTTCACACAAGCACTGCCTCTTTCTTCCAGCACGCTTGAGGAGTTTGCAAATGCTCATTCTCACAACACCTCCTCCCTAGTTGCTGAGACTCCTATTTTGCAAAAGAGGTTGAACAAGATTAAGGATGGGGTGGATGGCCGGGCGCGGTGGCTCAAGCCTGTAATCCCAGCACTTTGGGAGGCCGAGATGGGCGAATCACGAGGTCAGGAGATCGAGACCCTCCTGGCTAACACGGTGAAACTTCGTCTCTACTAAAAAATAAAAAAAATAAAAAAAACTAGCCGGGCGAGGTGGCAGGCGCCTGTAGCCCCAGCTACTCGGGAGGCTGAGGCAGGAAATGCTTAAACCCCGGGAGCGGAGCTTGCAGTGACTGAGATCCGGCCCTGCACTCCAGCCCTGGGCGACAGAGCGAACTCTGTATCAAAAAAAAAAAAAAAAAAGGGATGGGGTGGAGAAGCAGCACCATCTCTCTCCAGGCCTCTGACCAGGGACATCAAATATCCTGGGATCTCTTTCTGGCTTTTGCCACTGAACTTGTGCCTCAGTTTGCCTAAGCAGGACTATCAGATCCACAGGAAGCAAAACGGGGAGGGTCGGCGGGGGAGGGAAGATTTCCAGATGTCATGGTTCCTGCAGCCTCAACTATGACATTTTCCCCCTTTCAAATCACAACTCAATCATACCACCTCCTCCAGGAAGCTCTCCTTGATTAAGCCAGCCTGGTTGTCCCCGCCCCGTGCCTGACTTGCCCTCCCTATTCAGTGCCCTTTAGAAATTATTCTAATGACCAAGTTCCGTGGATGACTAGTTTGCTTACTACTGTTTTCTCATATTAAAATTTAAGCCGTGGTAGGGTGGTAATCATGTTTGCACTTTAGTAAATATTCCAAGAACTTGTGTGGCTGCAAAAAGTCTTATAGAAGGGAGAAGAGGGGGTTGTGGAGCAACCCAGGAGACGCTTAGTGAGAATATGCAAGGGTCTGCACCAGTTCACACTTGGAATTGTCCCTCCTGGGAGAGCTGTGCAGCTAGCCGGTAGCTTCAGAGGACAAGCACCATCAGGCGTTCATGTCAGCAGTCCCACCCTGCTCCTTCTGCCACTTCTGAGTGGTATCACTTAATCTCTTCCAGTCTCAGGATCTCATCTGAAAAAAATGTCTCCCTCATAAGGTTGTTGTAGGGATTACATGAGATGGTGAATGTAGACAAAGATTGCAAACTGGGGAGCACGAGGTAGATACGAGGACTGATTGTTTCCCCGCTGCATGGTCCTCTTGCTCTGCAACCATCTTCAGAGGCACCATCCTGTGCCTCCCTTGGAAACAGCCTGAATTCCAATTCCCTGACTCGTACCTCTCCCTCTGGCCTCTTAAGGTAGTCTGAGGATAGCATTCTACAATGTCAGAGCTAGGACAGATCCTTAATGGTCATTTTGCAGGTAGAAAAACAGGTCCAAAGACCAATGCAACTGACGTGGGCTTGCACAACTGCATTGGGCAGCTCCGTCCCAACCCCACGACGCCTGACTGCCCACAGGGGCGCTCCTTAGTAATAGCGTTTTGATTGAGTACTTCCTTGGGCCAGGTTCTCTGCTGAGCACCTTACATGGGTTACCTAATTTAATCCTCACAAAACTCTGTGGGATCAATACAGTGGTCGTCCTCATTGTTTAGACAACATAACTGAAGCACTGAGAAGGTCACACAACTAAAATTGTCAAAGCCAGATTCTAAGTCATTCCAGAGCCTGTGTGCTTAACATACTACACTCACTGTGTGTGAGTGCATGAATGAGTCGGTGCATGAATGAGTGGGTGCATGAATGAGTGAGTGCATGAATGAGTGGGTGCATGAATGAGTGAGTACATGAATGAGTGAGTGAATGAATGAGTGAGTGCGTGAATGAGTGAGCGTGAGTGCATGAATGAATAAACGAATTCTTCACAACTTACCCTAGGACAGACTGACTAGCAGGTTTATCCTTTGCTCAAAAGAGGAACCCCCAGGTTCCTCCCTGCTGCTGCTTTGAGTCCATGTGCCCAGGGCTTGCTGGCTGCCCAGGCTCAGCTGAGACTTGCAGTTGTTTGTCTAAATCTTCCTCTTTTGGAGGTCAGAACTGCAGACCTGGGAAGGAGGTTGAACTCCAGAGCCTGCTTTTTCTGTGCAAGGGCTAGAACCTCACTGCACTATTCCTCTCATAGACTGACTCTCTAGGAGAAGAATTAAGTGAAAAATACCTTCCTAGTCACGAGATTCACTGAAGAGTAAAGTGAAATCCTTGCCTTCAACATTTTATGGTGTGTCTCTTCCTCTCCTTCCTTTCCTTTCTTTTCCTTTCTTCTTCCTGAACAAGTCAGTTCTAAATCCACGAGTGGGACTGAGCAAGCTGGGCTTACATGCAGGAGGGCACAGGTGCAATGGCCCAGAATGGGTTGTCAGAGCTCCAGCAAGGTGAGAGCACCTGTGCAGGGGGCTGTCTGGATGGAGGGCATCCCCAGGGAACAGCCCAGATGAGACGTCAGAGCCCAAGCTGAGTAGGGAGAGCATCACCCAGGTGCAGACCAGCAGAGGATCTTGAACCCCAGACAGAGAGAGAAGGGATCTGGCATGGAGGGACAAATCAGAACAGGATATCAGAGACTGAGCGGGGTGCAGTGGGATGTGGAGGACATATGTGTGTGGGAGGGGGTGGCACTGCTAGGAGATAGGTTAATGCGGAAGACTGATCAAATCGGCAAATATAGTAAAGAGCATGGGAGTCTTTCTCTCTCAGTAAAAGAAGTTAAAAATGTGAAAACCGACCAGTGATTGCAAACTGGGGGGCACGAGGTAAATATGAGGAGGGCACGAGGTAAATATGAGGATTGATAAATCCTCAGATCAAATAATTAATTGTACTTAACATTGATAGATCCTCATATCTAAAAGGTAAATATGAGGCTGGGCGCAGTGGCTCTCACCTGTAATCCCAACACTAATTTAGGAGGCCAAGGCGGGTGTATCAATTGAGGTCAGGAGTTTGAGACCAGACTAGCCAACATAGCGAAACTCCATCTCTATTAAAAATACAAAAATTAGCTGGGCTTGATAGCACATGTCCCAACTACTTGGGAGGCTGAGGCAGGAGAATCGCTTGAATCTGGGAGGTGGAGGTTGCAGTGAGCCCAGATTGCACCACTGTACTCCAGCCTGGTGACAGAGCAAGACTGTCTCAAAAAAAAAAAAAAAAATTGTGAAAAGGGAAAAAAATACAGTAAACCTTGTGGTGTTGGGCTGGAACTGGAGATGCCAGTATGCAGTCTCGCTTAGCAGACTGTGTCTGTGTGGGATACTGCTTCCTTTGGGGAATCTCTTTTGTTGCAGGGGTATCAGAAGTCTAAGTGCAGGGAAAACTTGACCTATGTATCGTAAAAGATGCTAGACGAATGGGTCCCGTGGCTCCTTCCTGCTCATCAGAGAAAGTGCAGAGCAGACACAGGCAGCAACGCTAACACCTTCTCTCAGCTCAGCACTGTCCTCCAAAGGTCACCGGCACCCCTTCATGGGTGCGGCTGCGTGCTAGTTCCTGAGAGCTGCCTGCCGTCTAAGCCATAGCCCTGTGGTTCGCGAGCCTGGGTGAGCATTTCAATCACCTGTCCTGGGTGCCTCCCCAGAGCCACCAAATCAGAATCTCCAGGGTGGGGCTTGGGAATCTGGATGCATAACAACCTCCCAGCTAATTCTTGTCCAGTCAGCCCATCAGTTGTGGATCAGGACTGGGAGTCACTCATTTAGATAATGGTGTAGACACTTCATAGCAATTGCGATGCTAAAGAAAAAGCCTTCATTCTCAATTAAGAGAAAAGGAAGAGGAAAAGGAGGAGAAGAAAACAGCAACTTGACATAATTATGGCATCCCCCTTTAAACACCACTGATAATATGCTGTCTGAATTCCCTTTCTGTCAACCTCTGGATCTCACTATGGGTTGGGCATCCCCTAAATGGCAGGATGACTCCCAGCTACAGCACAGAGTCCTGTGTTTCAGATGTAGGGAAAGTAAAGTGAACAGAAAATTCCACATGGCCTTTGCAGGCCTCATACCGCCATTCCACACCATCAGCAGAAGCCAACTCTGCCACCTAAAACCTTTGCCCATCCCTAACAAAGTCCCCAGCATCCTAAGGCTACAAAAGTCTAATTGGTTGTACCAAAGTGGATAGAACCTTTTCCAACAAATCCCACCCAAACCTGCACCCACAGCTATCTGTTGGCCATCCACTGTTTGTAGAGAAGTGCGTTAAGAGTTTCAGGATATTATGGGATTTTTAGATGTCCCCTTCTGGCTTGCAGATCACTGTCATTACACTCAAGATGTAGAGGAGGGGGACAGCAAGGAAGGCAAAGTGCAGTGCTCAAACAGAAGCATGGAGTTGGAATGAGAAGCTGAGTCCGTGAGACAGCAAATAAGTAGTCGACGTTGGCCAAAGAACAGGGCAACACACAGGACTTTGCTAGGCACCTCTGAGAGAGAATAGAGTGGGAGGAATCAAGACACTGAGGGCTAGAGACACAACTGTACCCTGCATGCCACCCCGCATGGCATGAAAGTCATGGAGACATTCTTCAAGGCTGCCACGGGCCAAAGTCTTACGAAATTCATGATCTCTCTTCTACTTCCACGTTGCTTTAATTACAGCATTGCTGAAGACAATGCCTTAACCTAAAAGATGGAGTCCATGGTGGGAGTACTGGGCTCCAAGTCAGGGCAGTGAAGGCACAAGGTAGTAGACTAACACCCCTCCACCTGCGCTGGCACATCCTCCATGCATTTGGCAATCTCACCGAACACAGGGTCAAGGCAGCTGTGTTCCAGCCCTGGCTCTGCCACTTGTTTGCTGTGTAGCTTTAGACAGACCACTCACCTTCTGTGAACCTTGAGCTCCTCATGTGTGAATCAAGATCATAGCATCTCCCCCGCTTACCTCACAGGGCTCCTGTGGATGAGGCAATGTACAAAGTGCTTTGTCAACTATAAAGCATTGATGAAACATCAGGAACTGTTGTTATTGTTCCAGGTAGGTGCAGACGTCCTCTATTTCTGCCTCCTGCCCTTTGCAGCTGACCACATCCCCTTCTTTCCATGGGACACTCTGAGGGTCTCTCTCCTCTGCAGTGTCTGCTCACTACCCCGTCTGTCTGAGTCAACCACAGTGAGACATCCAAGACTTATCTGGGGCCCCTGTCCCAGAATACTGGACTCCCACACCCCTTGGTCAGCACACATGATAGGGGAAACACCTTGGTCATATTTTTACATATTTTCCTCTTGCTTAAAACCACAGAGCCAAGCAAACTGCAATAGGAATAAAGTCCTGCTCAGTGAATTTCATTTTTTGCCACTCGTTTATGAGTGGTAGGTGCTGTGGCCACTGCCCAACTATTGTTTATCCAGCCTACCAAGGTTCTCTTTTCCAAAAGACAGTTTTCTTGTACTCCAGCCAGAACTGACTTGCCCAGAGCCCAGGACTGCTAAGAACAGCTGGGCTAAGCCAAAGACGAGGAGATTAAAGGAGAATCAATACCTCGCTGCTGAGTGAGAACAGAAAGTCAGTTCTCATCCATCTCCCATCTCAGGCCCCATGACCGAGTTTCTCTCTTTCTCCCAAAGCAGAGATCATGGATTGTGAAATACCTTAATGGAAAAAACAGCCACAGGGCACTGGCTTGGCGGGATTGTATCCAAAATCATTATGTCATAAAAAGTTTCTTCCCCAAGTACACAGGCTATTTTCCAGCAATTATCCCAAATAACTTTTTACTGCGATATGGGGCTGCGGAGGAGGGGAGAAAAGGGTTTAGAGCCAGGGAGATGCACAATCCCCCGATTCATCTCTTCTGGCTCCCGCTCACCTCACATGAATGAGGGGTGATTCCCCAGCCCGAGGCTCTGTGTTCTCCTCTCGTCTGCCCCCTTGCCATCATCCCATTTTATTCATTAGGAGGGATTTTTGACATGCTACTTGCTAAGTTGGCATTTCTCGTATTTCACAAAGCCCTACCTGGAGTCTGCCCTCTAAAGCTGGGAATGAAAATAATTTTATCTGTGTTTACGATAAACAATAGGTCAGAGGGCCCCAGGATGCTGAGAATGAAAATAATTTTATCTGTGTTTAGGATTAAAAAAAAAAAGGTCAGAGTTCCCCATGATGGGGTAATTCCACTGGGAAAGACGACTGTGTCGTAGTGGGATGAACGCCGCCCTGCGAGTTCTAGTCCCAGCTCCATCATGAAATAACAGGCCATTTACAGGATCTACTTGAAGCACCAAAATGATCTCCCAAGTCCCATCCCATAAAAAAAATCCAGTGAGTCTCTGGAAGGATGGCGCTGTGCTGCTGCCAGTCTAACCAGGCTGAACAGAGTGCACTTTAGGCATGGTGGAACATGCAACATCGTTGAGGAGCTAGAATTTCATTACTCTTCATAGAGGAGTGGTAAGGAATGTGACTGGAGGGCAGCATGGGGGAGGGGTGGGTGTGGGTGCAGACAGGTGCAGAGGATGGGAGGTGGTCATTTTCTGCAGATGATTTGGGAGACAGCCAGCCCAGGGACTGGCCATCCAGTTTAGGGGCCAGTTTAAATGGTCTGGGGCGAACCAATCAGAAACTCAGGAAAGGGGCGGAATCTGAAGAATGAAGCCACCACCCACTCACCTGTGGTAGGGAGGCTCAGTGGCGGGGATGAGCTCTGAGAGGTCTGTGAGGGTCAAGGCCAGCCTAGGTACAAACCAACATTCCTGAAAAAACTATCTTGGAAACGCTGGCAGAGAAGCCTCTTTTGACTGCCTCACTAAAGTGAAGATTGGCAGGTTTCAGCAAACGCCAGCGGATTGTGTTTGATGCTCGGTTCGTTTTTCAATATTGTGAAGGATTTTATAAATACAAAATAGATATCGCTTGATGGTGCACACCTTTGAGAGGCAAGGATCTGACTGATAAGTACTTGCCTGTGGAGACCACAGCCTTAATAATCTAACCCATGGCGAAATCCTTCTGGGATGTCTATGGCTGTGGGGAATTCCCATGATTAACTCAATCCAGCCTCCTCACAAGATAGTGATATTAATGCCTATGTTGATATGATACAGATATCGTTAACAAGTTTCCTGATTTCAACATTCCAGTGAGGATAGGGAAAGTCCCAGGCACAAAGCAAAGTTCCACTGCTTCCTCCCACTCTCACATTGTTCTTCCAATATTCCTTGGCATCGCCACCTGGAGAACCCAGGCTTCATCCCAGGGACCCTCACAGGCCTTTCCACACAGAAAGGAAGGACTGGGCCTCCTGAAGCGAGCCAGAGATCCTGCAGGACCCGAACCAGGAGGGAACTGAGTCAAATGTTAAAATAGCGCTAATATTTTAAAGTATAATTTCTAAAAACAAGGACATTCTCGGACATAGTAATGACACAATATAAAAATCTGCGAATTAACCCATATATATTACTAGCATCTAATCCCTACGCCATTCCAGTTAGCTAATTGTCCTGATAACACCCATTGCATTTAGCTGTCATGTCTCATTCGTCTCCTTTAATCTGGAACATTTCCTCCATCTTTCCTTGACCTTGATGGTGAGTGTGGCACCTTTGAAGGTTTGTGAGAGTTCTTTTGCAGGCTGTTCCTCCATTTGGGTTTGCCGGCTGTTTCCCTGCAATTGGATTCAAATGGTAAGGTTTTGGCAGGAACGCCACAGAACTAGTAGAGTGCTCTTGTGGTGTTCTGTTTGATAGTACATGATTCCTGTTGGCCTAATGTCACCTGATGTGAACTTGGATCACTTGACTAAAGTGGTACCTGCCAAGTCTCCCCACTCTAAAGTCGCTCCTTTTCTCTTTGCAGGTATGAGACTGTTTGAGACTAAGAAAATACACCAGTCCTCCTCGAACTTCCCCCAGTAGACTTAACAGTCCTTGATGTTTCTTGGCTGCACTATCACGATGGCTGCCGAATGGTGATTTTTCTAATTTCATCGTTCCTCTTCTGTATATTAGTTGGCATTCTGCTGTAAGGAAATGCTTTCTTTTCTTTCCATTTATTTATTCACTTATACATTTATATCAGTACAGACTCATGGATTCTAACGTATTCAGTGGGATAGAATTCATTACCAACCTTATTCATTTTTATGTCTACATTATACCAGGTGTGACCACGGGGAGCCCCTTCAAGCCAGTTCCTGTGTCTTGCTGACATGTCTTCATCACTCTTGGAGCACTTCCTGACTTTCCATATGACAAAATGCTCCCGGCTCTTCTTGTACCTTCCCTGCCACACCCATGGAATCAGCTGTTCCTCCAAAGAGTCCTGGCTATAAGCACTAAGTCTGCACATTGCTATTGAGTGTCCCTGCTCCCAGGTCCTCTCCATGGAGAGGACACACGAATGCATGCACGCATGCACACACACACACACACACTCTTAATCTACAGTGACAGAAAGCAGATCAGTGGTTGCCTGGGGACAGGGGTGGTAAGCAGGGATGGGAGACAGGAATTACAAAGGCAAGGGCTACAAGGAAACTTTTGGGGAGATGAAGATATGCATGTATCAAGATTTATCAAAATACATCTGGTTTTTTTTTTTTTTTTTTTTTTTTT
>NW_016805082.1:875729-921385 GCF_001698545.2 Rhinopithecus bieti | reverse complement strand
TTGAGATAGAGTCTCATTCTGTTGCCCACACTGCAGTGCAGTGGCAGGATCTCAGTTCACTGAAACTTCCGCCTCCCAGGTTCAAGTGATTCTCCTGCCTCAGCTTCCCGAGTAGCTGGTATTGTAGGCATGCACCACCATGCAAGCTAATTTTTGTATTTTTAGTACAAATACAAAATGGCTGGATGGCTGAGCCACCGCATCCAGTCAAAATATACATTTTAAATATACGCAGTTCATCATATGTAAATTATGCCTCAACAAAACTGTTAAAATTTTTGACATCCCTGGAATCATCATCATGCAAGGAAAGCAATATTCTATGACTGTCTAATACCCTGGCTTCTGAAGTATGGGTTACAGAAAAGTAATACTAGAATTTTAAGATCAAGAAATTCCTCTTAGGTTCAATAAACATAAGGAGGAAAGATTTTTAAAACTCTCTAAACATTTTTATTAAATTAAGATACAGAGTATAGGTTCTGGGTTTCTTTCGAACATTACAAGCTTGTCCAATCCACCTTATTCTGTTGTTGGTTTCTGTTTTGTTTTGTTCTGTTCTGTTCTGTTTTAGGCAAAAGTAGCCTGAAACCGTGGCTTTCAGTTTCTCTCTCTAGCGATAAGCGGAAAAGAAGGATGAGGAAGAGGCTTTAGTGGCCTACCTGGAAACAGAGACTAAGAACCCATGACTGAATTCTCTCCCCTGGACACCCATTTATAAGGTATGTTCAATAGATGCAACCGTGGCCAGGCGCGGTGGCTCACGCCTGTAATCCCAGCACTTTGGGAGGCCAAGGCGGGTGGATCACGAGGTCAGGAGTTCAAGACTAGCCCGGCCAATGTGGTGAAACCCCGTCTCTACTAAAAATACAAAAATTAGCCTGCCATGGTGACACGCACCTGTAGTCCCAGCTACTGGGGATGCTGAAGCAGAAGAATCACTTAAACCCAGGAGGCAGAGGTTGCAGTGAACTGAGATTGCACCACTGCACTCTAGCCTGGGCAACAGAGTGAGACTCTGTCTCAAAAAAAAAAAAAAAAAATAGATGTGACTGTGTTCTGAATACAGATGTTTATTCTAAATATAAGGCAATTCTCTAAAGCAATGGTTATGAGTGAAATCAATAACAAGCACTCATTTTCATGCGTGAGAATCATTTACCAACTTTTAATAAACTTTTGATGAAAACTATTTTTTAAGTTTCTTTCGTAAACTTTTGAAAACCTTTTTTAAAATCTTTTATACCCTTTGACCCAGTAATTCTACATCTAGTAATTTATCCTAGGAAAAAAATCACGACACACCAAAAGTTATATGGATAACTATGCTCATTACATTGTTATTTATAACATGAAAAATTGTAATCAACCTAAATGTTTGATAAATTAAGGAATAACAATACAATAAAACTCAAAACAGACATTAGGCTATAGTAGAATATTTAATGACATAGATATTCACTTTACATATTTAAGTGAAAATGTGAATTTAATCCTGTTTCCCTGGAGGGGGAATAAGCAAAAATATATACATGTGTTTGTATATTTTACATATATAAATATGTAAAATATCTTTGATATATGTAAAAGATGCAAACAAAACGGTACATATACCAAAATGTTTGTGGTTACTTCTGAATGGTAGGATTATGAATATTTTTCTTGGCGGTTTTCTGTATTTTCCAACTTTCATCCAATTATATGTATGTATATGTATCTGTACAGACCTATATTCCTTATCTATAATTCAGAAATCGAAAAAAACCTTTCAAAATGGACATTTTCCATGAAGTTAGTAAAATTCATTTTGCAACAAAACTTGATCTGAACCAGCATGAGCCTTTATATAGGGTATAATTATGAGTCTTTCTATCATCTGTATTTGTCCCATGTCTTGTGGACACACTTCTATTTCACTGCGGATGGGCTGTGCCCCAGAATTCCTGGAGGTTATACAATATTCAGTCTATGTGCCATTCTAGTATCAAAAATCTTCTGGATTCCAAAGCATCTATCTTCTATGGTTTCAAATAAGGAATTGTGGATAATATTTTAGGTTGTTTTGTTGTTTTGTTTTGTTTTGAGACAGAGTCTCACTCTGTCAAGCAGGCTGAAGGACAGTGGGGTGATCAGAGCTCACTGCAGCCTCAACCTCCCAGACTCAAGCGATCCTTCTGCCTTAGCCCCTGAGTAGCTGGGACCCCAGGTGCCCACCACCTTGCCCAGCTAATTTTATTATTTATTTATTCATTCATTTATTATTTATTATTTAGAGATGGGGTCTCACTATGTTGCCCAGGCTGGTCTCAAACTCCTGGCCTCAAGCAATCCTCCCGCCTTGGCCTCCTAAAGTGCTGGATTACAGGCGTGAGCCACCACACCTGGCCAAGTAATATTCTGTGATCAGGGGAAAAAGAGAAGGAAGGGAGGGGAAGAAGGAAGGGAAGGAAAGAAAAAAAAAGTTATCTTGGCAGAATAAAAATGGTGCAGAGAGGGCAAACTACATGTAATAAGCGGCTAGAATGTACCTTTTGCTTTTGTTTCTGTCAGTGTTCTCCAGCCAAAGCCCACCAGGAACACACAAGCTGGGCTTCTTACTTGCTGCAGGACCATGAAGGAACCATGTGTCTCACTAAGGAGGTGTTAGAAGCACTTATGTCAAGAATTAGGCTTTTATTTGTGACACTGGGGAGAGTCTACGGAAGTGGGGCTTCCCTCTAGATTGGGTGCTATCAGAAAGTAGAGGCAATTCCATGTTGGCATCTCACTAAGTCCTAACTGCAGGGAGGAGACACTGGAGCCAGGACACAGCCCTAATTGGTAAAGAAGTCGCAGAGTCATTTCTCAGCCACGTCAGCTGTGCGGCAGAGCGACCTTGTTTTTGTCTGTGTTGAGACACAATTACGAAGTGGTTTCGCTTGGTCTCATTTTCATGCTCTCGGAGTATTCTGAGGCTGGTGTTCTGCCTGGCTGTTCAAACCCCTATGAGAGTGGCATGACCCAGCTCTGGGTGCCAGGCCAGCTTCTCAATGTTGGGGCTGCCTTTTTCTGACCTCCTCTCTGTCAGCTGTGGCCCAGAGCTACGGGGGGGAAAGGTGTCAGCAGCCCTGCGCTCTAATGAGGAGTGACAGCACATCCATGCAGAACTTGGTCAGTGGGACCCAACTGCCAACCCGGTGACCCTGAGCCCATCACCCACTGGAGGATCTGGAAGGAGAGGCTTGAAGACTGATGCACACAGACCGGAGAGTGGATTTCTTTAGAGAGCAAATTATCACGGCATTGTGCTATATTGTTCATGGATGCAGGAGATACCTTCACCTTAGCCACAGACCATGAACACATCCAGGCAAGAGGCTGGCCAGCTCCCTGGCTGCAGCTAAGGGAGGGAAGGAGAGACTGGACTTGCCCTAAGTGCACCCTAAGCAAGGGAGTTCCAACTTCAGGACATCATGTGCTGTGCTTGGACCACAGGAAGCCCTGGGCCGTGGTGGTCAAAGTGGTTAAACATAGAGACGCCAACCTGGACCCAAGAACCCAGGAAAGCTCTGCCTTCCAGAGAGCCAGAAATGGGACAGCTGCCCTCTCTGAGGCCACCAAAGCCAGGCTGCACCTGTACCTTGCCTCGCCCACTTCCCCTCCTCCAAGTCCAAAGGAGCCAAAAGCCGAATCCTGAGTAGGGAAGGAAGAGGGGAAGGGCAGGAAGTGACATAGAGGGGAATCCTCCCCTTTCCCTCCTTTCTTATTGCTGGCCTCCCCGCCAGGGGCAGGCCGAGGCTGAGGGAGGGGGAAAGCACTGATCAGGTCAGAGACCGAGGCTTAAATCATTAAATGAACTTGATTGACTTTTAACACCTCCAGGCAAGATTTCTTTAATCCCTGAGAGGGATGAGGAAAGTTATAGGATCTACTAAAGGTATCAATAAGGAGAGGAGAAAGAGACCCTGACAAGACAATGATGTGAAAGGATAAAATTGCTTTCTGCTTCCGCCCAAGAGGCACCACTGGTTCAATAAGGCGTGACATGTACACAGAGACATGCTGGTACATTTTTTAAATTTATAAACTTTATTTTTGGAGCAATTTAAAGTTTACAGAAAAAATCAAGCAGAAAATATAGACTGTTCCCATATACTCCCTCTCTTCCCAGCCCCACAATTTTCCCTATTATTAACATCTTGCATTAATGTGATACTGCTAAGCGTATATTGATAGATTGACTAAAATCCATAGTTGACTTAGGGTTCACTCTTTCTGTTGTACAGCTCTCTGGGTTTTGAAAATGCATAGTGTCATGCATCCACCATTACAGTATCTTACAGAATTATTTCACCACCCTAAAAATCCCTGTGCTTTACCTATCCATACAATTCACTATTACCCACCAGGCCCTGGAAACCACTGATACTTTCCCAGGACTTAGGGTTTTTTTCAGAGTGTCTTATATTCAATATCATACAATATGTAGCCTTTTCAGACTGGCTCCTTTCACTTAGCAATATGCCTTTCAGGTTCCTCCATGTCTTTTTGGGGCCCGATGGCTCATTTCTTCCTGTCACTGAATAATACTTCGCTGTATGGCTATACCACCAGTTGTTTATCCATTCACCTATTGAAGGACATTTTAGTTGCTTCCAATTTTTGGCAATTACGAAAAAAACGTCCATAAACATTCACATGCAGGTTTTTGTATGGACATGTTTTCAATCCTTTGAGTAAATACCAAAGAGCACAATTGCTGGAGCATATGGTAAGAGTGTGTTCAGTAGAGTAAGAAACCTCCAAACTGCCTTCCAAAGTGGCTGTACCATTTTGCATTTCCACCAGCAGTAAGTGCGTTTCTGTTACTCCACATCCTTGCCAACATTTGGTGTTGCCTGTGTTGGATTTTAGCCATTCTCATGGACGTGCAGTGGTACCTCATTGTTGTTTTGCTGATAAATGCTTTAGTCTGACTCTCCAGCAAAGGAAAAGCCCTGATTTGTCTGCCAATTTTCATGGTGTAAATACCTCCACCATGTGAATGTAAATTGATACAGCAATTATGCAAAACAGTGTGGAGGTTCCTCAAAATGTTAAAAATAGAACTACCATATGATCCAGCGATTTCACTTCACAGTATATATCCAAAGGAAATCAAATCACTGTCTTGAAGAGATATCTGCATTCCCATGTTCATTGCAGCACGTTTTACAATGGCCAAGGTGTGAAAACAGCCTAAGTGTCCTTTGATGGATGAATGGATAAAGACAATGTCGTATCTATACACAATGGAATATTGTTCAGTCTTTAAAAAAAAGGAAATCCTCCCACTGGAAAAAAAAAAACATGAATGACCCTGGAGAACGTTATACTAAGTGAAATAAACCAGACACACACACAAAAAAGACACGTAGTGAATGATCTCACTTATAAATGGAATCTTTAAAAAGCCAAACTCATAGGAACAGACAGTAGAATAGTGGACCACAGGGCTGGGGCTTGGGGAAACTGGGAAGATGTTGGCCAAAGTGTACAAACTTACAGTTATAAGATGAATAAGTTCTGGAGTCACCATCCTGACAGCATGGTGACTATCCTATAGTCAATAATAATGTATTGTATACTTGAAATTCACTGAGGGTATATCTTAAGTATTGTATTTCCATTACAAAGAAAAATAGCTGCTATATATGGTGATGGATGGGTTAATTAGCTTGATTGTGGTAATCACTTTACAATGTACACTTAAATCATTATACACCTTAAATATGTGCAATTTTTATTTGTATGTATTTGTCAATTAGATATATAGCTGGAAAAATATACATAAATTTTTAAAACTCCCACCATGGCCAATTTCAAGCAACCACAGTGATGCCACCGATGCAGAGTTGGGAAGAGATGCTCCCAGTTGGCTCTCATGAGCGGGTGTGAGCCGCCCCAGCTCACCACTGCCCACCCCAGCTCACCACTGCCCGCCCCAGCTCACCACTGCCCGCCCCAGCTCACCACTGCCTACACAAACGCTCAGCACAGACAGTGGGCTGTCATTCTCCACAAACCCTCCTGGTATCTTCTTAATGTCGTGAATTGAAGAACTGTTCTAGGTATCTTTAGACAGGATGACCAGTACCTGATGAAGGGAGGATGTCCTGGGACCCAGAGTAGGGAAACCATGTAAGCAGCTTCCCACACAAGAACCCAGGTTGAACCGGGCTAATTTCTATCTTAATGACAAGGATGCCAACGGTGGCAGGTGGGTATTTGGCAATCACTGAGCCATTCCCATCGATGTACTAGTGCTACAATACATCTCCCAAGCTCTAAAATGGTACGTCAGCAAGACCCTGCCACCCTATCCTTTCCCCTCTATTGTTTGCCTCCTTTTAAGGAGAGCTGTTTGGGGGAATCTCCTAGTTCCCTTTTCTTCCTCACCTTTCCTCATTTCTCTTGCCTTAGGTGAAGAACTGAGCTGGCGACCATTTGACAGTGTAACTGAGATAGAGAAATACTGATCTAGAAGGTATGGAAAGATCCCAGCCCTGCTGTCCTACAATTGTCCTGGGGCCAGCCTCTTTGTCTGCATGGCCAACAGGGATTCCACAGCTTCCAAGAGGACATCTGACACAGGTGTTAAGCTTTCTGAAATGAAAAAATAAGATGTACACACACAGGATTAGCTTTTTAAACCCTCCATGAGCATTCAATTATGTAACCGATCACTCTCTTCCTAGACCTTCCTTCTTAGTCATCAATAATCAGAGTTGGTAATGATCCTTCGAAGATTTCGTGTTCCGTAGTTATTTGATTAAAGCTAAATTTGGCCTTTTTATGTGAGATTATGCTTTGCAGTGTGACCAAATGAAACTGGGCTCCACAAGAATGAAGCAGGTGCAGCCAGGGCATCAAAGCAGGGGGTGCAGGCAGCACTCCCAGGTCGTGTGCCCAGTCCTGTCACCTCAGCCCTCAATCCCCTGGCAAAGAGGGGAAGCCTTAGTACAATTAGCAGACAGGATTAGGAGGGGTGGTCATCCCCATAAGTGAAGCAATTTGTCCAAAAGGAAAACAGCTCCTCTCAGCCCTGGAGGCCCAGCCAGTGGCCTCCTCCTGCAGGTATCCCCTGCCTGTACTCAGCACCCTGCATTAAGCCCAGGTCTAGCCTTGGGCAGATTGTGCAATTCCTAAGAGATTAGTTTCCTCACCTGTTACCTGAGACCGCATGTCCTTCATGATGGACAGGTGGTCTGGCTCAGAGGGAACAGTCATAGCCTGGAGACAGGCACCGGGGAATTTAAAACCAGTCTTGTCACCATTGGTGCCATGTGACCTTGACTGAGCAAAGCACTGCACTCGAACCTATTTCTCTCTCCCTACTAAACAGGGATGGGGAAGAAGATGATGGTGATGACAATGGCGATGATAGCCTAGGAGGTTACAAGATGTCCATTGTAACTTCCTAGTACACAAACGCCCAGTTAAACCTGATCTGAGCTCCAATTTCTTGCCCCATGAGAGTCCAAAGACCTCCTCACAATGTCTGTGAATTCTGCTGCTTACCCACTTATGACTCTCCCACCTCCAGGTAGTTCATCTGTTCATCTATCTCCGTGCTGCCCCACGTCGATCCAAATGTCACCCCAAACCCCAATCACTATGAAAAAGTCACATGCAAGCACCTTGTAAATTCAGAGAAACTGAAAATGGGCAGGTGACCATGGGCTGGGGTCGCTTCACGCACCTCACAGCCTTTCCCTCTCATTTTTCCTCTCCCTGAAACCCGCAGAATCAAGCACAAGCCCTCCCCTTGCCATGCCAGGCACTCCGCCCACATCCAGGTCTTCCTGAACTTTCAGCTTCTGTTCCAAAGCACAGATCAAAGTATTTCCCCAACAAATCAGCTTTCTCTTTCTAAGGGAAATGCTGGTACATAAACTTTTCTCCACTTTGTCACAGTTAGAATGACTAATATGAACACACTTTGTTTATAGGGTACTTCGGAAGCCATCTCATCCGATCCTCACAGCAACCCTGAGAGCTGAGATTCTATAGAGGGAGATGCTGAGGCTCAGAGACCAACAGTGAACACCCAAGAAAGGGTGGAGTCAGAGTTCAGAGCCGATCTGACTCCAAAGCTCACGCCTTTCCTTCTCCCACCTGCCCCTTTGTTTCCACTGCTGAGGAACCCCCAGGGACTGCCTGGACGAACACCTGCTCCCTGGAAGACATCAGAAAGCCACCCTCTCCCCATCACGAGGGTAGAAAACTCTTCTGCACCACCCTTCCCCCTCCGCTCAGATTCTTCAGCTGTGGAAGGAAAGCCTTGTTCTCTGACCACCAAGAAGGAGCACAGCCTTCCAGAGGTCTTTCTCAAGATCAGTAGGAGACAGGCAGCTGAGCGTGGAATTCCAGACGAGAGGGTGAGATGGAGAGACGTGCTGTCTGGCTTTTCTCCCTCCCCACACTACCCCGCTGGTTCCTGAGCACAAGCATCATATCTAAGTCCTGGCCTATGTATGCGACAGAAAGAGCGAGACAGAAAAGGGACAGCAGAGAGAAAGGCGTGGAGTAAAGTCTGAGTGAGGACGTAGAGATGCAGTGCAGGGCCAGATCAAAGGGGACATTCATAACAGGATGGAAGCAGAGAACCTATAAGTGCATATTCGATGTAAAACTGCTGTCGACCAGGCACGGTGGTTCATGCCTGTAATCCCAGTACTTTGGGAGGCCGAGGCGGGTGGATTACCTGAGGTCAGGAGTTTGAGACCAGCCTGGCCAACATGGTGAAACCCTGTCTTTACTAAAAATACAAAAAATTAGGTGGCCGTGGTGGTGCACCCCTGTAATCCCAGCTACTCAGGAAGCTGAGAGAGGACAATCGCTTGAACCCAGGAGGTGGAGGTTGCAGTGAGCTAAGATTGCACCACTGCACTCCAGCCTGTGCAACAAGAGCGAAACTCTGTCTCAAAAAATAAATAAATAAATAAATAATTAAAAAAAAAAAAGATGTCAAGAGTTTCCACCTGATTCTCAGGCACCAAGGCTGAGGAGGAGAGGAGTGGGAGTCCATCTCAGCAGCAGATAGCTGCACACTCTGACCAGGAATTCGGCGTGTCTCTTACAGGACCTCCACTCTGCAACAGTTTGGCTTGAGCTGGTCACAAAAAGTTGTGCTAACCTCAGGAGCACACTCTCCACCAGCAGACAGGAGAGAGATGGCAGTGAACGTGCAGGGTGGTCCAGGAAAATCAGCCTTGGATTACAGATTGGCTATGGATAATATAAAATGTGAGGACCAGCAAAAAGCTGAGAATTGTCCGTGCTAACTAAAACCAGGCAAGTGTGAAGGCTGAGGGCGGACGCTGCAAGACACTGCACAAACAGGAATTTTATGTTCAGATCATCAGGCAAGGGAAGGTGCAATTCTTCTAACAGCTTATGGGCATACAGCGATTTACAGCCTAGCAGCACTTTCACGGACCCCATTTTGTTTAGCGCACTGAATAGTGCAGACTTTAGGGTTAAACAGCTAGTTTCAATGCCAGGACCACTGCATGCTCCTCTGTGAATTCATAACCATGATCCTACATCCCATGCTCCCGTCTCTACTGTGGACCATCTCAGCAAGGACTCGGTGACACACCCATTCATTCATTACTCCACCCGTGATTTTGAGCCTCTCCAACGTGCGAGGCACTGCTCTGAACATGGCGAACAAGTGATGCCGAAAGTTTTCTCTTTATGAAACTTTCTTTCTAGAGGGGCAGATGGATAATCGAGATAATAAATAAGCATGCTGGGTTGTATGTTACATAGTAATGAAAACCATGAACAAAACTGAACAGGTAGGTGGGGCCCCAGTGCTTGCACCTCAGAGGCACTCAATTCACATTCCCCAGTGCTGCTCCCATCTCACTGCGGCCCTGCAAGGCAGAGACAGGCTGATAGCCAGCATCTTACAAGTGTGCAGTGTGAGGCTTAGGGAGGTTCACGACCTGCACAGGGCCACACAGGTGGCAAAGGCCAGGCCAGGACGCAGCTCCCTCACTAGCGCCCTCTCCCAGCTGCTTCTGCGGTGCTGTGGTGGGAAAGGAGACCAGCTGTCGCAGCAGAGAGGTGAAGCATGGAGGGGACTCACCCACAGAGAAGCTCCTGTCCCCACAGCCCCAACACCTCCCTCCCCACCCAGCAAGCTGCTAGCACTTGCTGGGCAGGACACTGTAAAGCAGCTGCCAGGCTGGGCTGGCCTGGTCGGGGAGCACCCATGAGGAGGCCTGCTCCAAAAGGAGTCTCTGGAGCTCACCCCTGTCTCATCTCCATCCCGTCCCATGACAAAAGTTCCCACAGTGCAGAGGCTGTCAGGATGCCAGGAGGAGAAACGCCAGATTGTTATATTGACTTTCCACTCAGTTGCCTCCTGCAGGCTTGTGCTTAGGCGCCATGAACAGAGGGCAGCAGAGCAGCAGCCTTGGCAGCCCACGGAGGCCAGGCTGCCCCGCCACACGGACGCATGTGATGTCCACCTCCTGAAGCCGGCAGGCAACGCTTCAATGGCCAGGCTTTGCCCAGCAGCTTGTCTGCAAACAGCAAGGGGTCAGACCTCACGCACACACAGCTCAGAAGGGGTCTATCCAGACTAGGGCTCTTGCAGGCTTAAAGAGGAAGGCGCCGGGAGCCAGTTTCCATTCCAGGCTGCAGCCTCCTGTCCAGAATCTCCAGTCTTGCTTCTCTGCAGCTGGGGCCATCTGGCTGTCCCTCCTAGGCGCCCAGACAGCCCTGGAGTGCACCCGTACACACTGGCCGCAAACACCGTTACCCTCAATACCACTCCCTGTCGAGATCAGCCTGCCGGGGTCCCACCACCTGCTGCGTGCTTGTGCTTCTGGTGACTGGCTCTGTCTATTTCTCCATACCTCAACAAGCTATGGATGCCTCCAGGGAATCCTGATTTCTCATGCACTGGCATCTTGTCTTGCTCTTTCCGGATTCCTCTCTCATTCCTTCTGTAAACATGTATAAGCACCGGTACAGGTATCAACTTTGTCACTGTGACATCTTGACAAGCTTTCAGATGGCTCCACATCTGGACAAGCTTCCAGTTGCTGCCTGCCTGCTTTCCCAGGTCTTGGAATAACATGGACCCTGCTGATAGACTGATCCCCTGATTCCCACATTGGATCACCCCAGTGTGGCTGCCATAGAGGTTTGCCCACCTGATATCAGGCTCTTTCTTGAGAGACAGGAGTTTCCCCCAGGACCTGCCCAATATGTACTGTCTTCATACGATTTTTCCCCACTCCAGGGAGAAGAACCAGGTCCAGATGTCAGCCAGCATCACACCAACCAATCCGTGCCTGACCATGTTCTGAGATGTGTGTGAAAGTCTGCATTTGCCAGCTCTTAGAGAACAGTAGCGAGATAAAGTTAGTTACATATTCTGTTCGGTAAATACCTGTTTTAGGATTTTTTATTACAAAAATTCAAATAATAAGCCATGTACAAAGTAAAAATTAATAGCTCCCCTGTCCTACTCCTTAATCTCACTTCTGAGATGCATCCTATCTTAAGTTAGGTATGCATCCATCCACTCTTTTTTATACACACACTCCACAGAGAATTCTTTGGCACAACGGAAACATACAAATTGTTCTGCACCTTGTTTTTTAATTTCACAAGGACAATTTTTACCTTGGGAAGTTTAAAGCCTACCCATTGCTTTAATGCTTACTAGAGTATTCATTACATAGATGACCCATAATACATTGTCTTGAGACAGACACTGCTGTGTTGCCCAGGCTGGAATGCAGTGGCATGGCCACAGCTCACAGCAACCTCCACCTCCTGGACTCAAGTACCCCTCCCACCTCAGCCTCCTGAGCAGCTGGGACTGCAGGTGTGCACCACCATGCCCGGCTTACTTTTATATTTTTTGTAGAGTCAGGGTTTTGCTATGCTGCCCAGGCTGGTCTCAAACTCCTGGCTTCAAACAATCTGCCTGCCTCGGCCTCCCAAAGTGCTGGGATTACAGGCATGAGCCATGCTCCCAGCCCCATAATACACTTAATCATTCACTTATTCATGTACATTTGTTGCTAGTTATTCCCTACTACAAACAACACTGCAACAAATGTCCTCATGTATACATCTTTTTGTTCTTCTTTTTTTCCACAGGTTAGTTTCCTGGGATTCTTGTTGTCTCATTTGAATTTGCATTTTTGTTATAAGTGAGGTTAGGTGTATTTTCATCTCTTTTTGGCCCTTTATGTTTCTTCTATGAATTTCTTGGCTCAATACCCTGATGCCTGCATGTCAGAAGTGAGATTAAGGAGGAGGTAGGGAGCTTTTAAGGAGGTAAGGGGCTGATTTATCCAGCTTTCCACTTCTATAATCCCTTTGTCTCACCTACCACTAACTTGAAACTTCCATTGAATTAGCCCATAGCAGAATCTACATTTCTCATGACTAGTTTGGCTCTAGCTGGCTATGGTGAAAGCACATCTCTCTTGCAAAACTACCAACCAGAGGTTGCAATACCCACCATCCTCCTGCCCACCCTTCACTCCCCTCCAAGCCTTACAGAGCTTAGGCAGAAGAGGACTCTGTCATCCAAGTGACGATGGAGGTGACAGGCTCTAGAAGGCTCAAGGAGGCACCTTATCACATGGGGATTGGTGTCCCAAGTGAAATACGATGGTCTTAGGAGGGGACTGTGGAGCCACATGACAACGGACTGGAGAGATGTCAGGAATTAGAGCAGTGAAGAGATTTTTTCACGGGACACTTTTCAAAACCCTGAATGCTAAGGTCTTGTCCCATCCCTTCTTCCTCTACCCACCACTGGGTGGGTGGCAAAAGGTGATGCATGAGCTAAATAGCATCACCTGTCCTGGTTCTCTGATGATATGTTGCTTTTCAGTGCTCCCGGGACCCTTATTAAATGATGTGCTTGATCTGGGGAAGACAGGTATAGTGGTTTTAGGGACAAAGAGGTAATATCCCACCTGAACAAGTATCAGCCCTTCCCCTGTGGCAGAGATGATGACGACGACGATGATGATGACAATGATGATGATGGTGATGATGATGATGATGATGGTGATGGTAATGATGATGATGATGATGATGATGGTGATGGTGATGGTGATGATGATGATGATGATGGTGAATGGTGATGATGATGATGATGATGAATGGGTGATGGTAATGATGATGGATGGTGATGATGATGATGATGATGGTGATTGGTGATGATGGTGATGATGATGATGATGATGGTGATGGTGATTGATGATGATGACACTGATGATGATGGTGGATGATGATGATCGACAGTGATGATGATGATGATGGGTGATGGTGATGATGACACTGATGGTGATGGTGATGATGATCATGATGATGAGTGGATGGTAATGATGATGATGGTGATGATGATGATGATATGATGGTGATGGTGAATGATGGTGATTGATGATGACACTGAATGATGGTGATGATGACGACGACGGTGATGATGATGATGGTGATGGTGATGATGACAATGATGATGGTGATGGTGATGATGGTGATGATGATGGTGGTGATGGTGATGATGGTGATGATGATGATAACACTGATGATGATGGTGATGATGACAATGATGATGGTGATGGTGATGGTGATGATGGTGATGATGACGGTGGTGATGGTGATGGTGATGATGATGGTGATGGTGATGACGACAGTGATGATGACAATGATGATTATGATGGCGATGGTGAGGATGGTGATGATGATGATGATTACAGCTCCTTTAGCTTGTGAGCTACAAGGCTCTTTCCACTTCCTCCTCACTGCTCCTCATCAGAAGCTGGTAAGCTGGTAAAGAGTGAGCTCCTGCTATGCAGGTTATATTATTATGCTATCACTGAGTATACAGACAGAAGAAAAGAGAAACCCATGGAGAAACCCGCGGTTCGACCATGCCAACCTCATCTGGCAGCATTTTGAAAACTTCAATCCAGTCCTGCATCATCTTCCTCCTCAAAACCTTTTCAGAGGCCATAAGATGGGCTCTTGCTTTGAATGGCCAACTCTCCTGGGGCCATGGCCAAGGCAGATGCTCAGATAGTGACCTTGGCATTGTTTCTGGGTCAGTGTGAGCAACTTCAGGATTGTGTGTCCTCGCGACTGACTTTCCATCACCTCTTCAGAGTAAACATGTGAACTTCATGCATTAAAACGTCCCTTTAGATCAAGAAAATATCTAAGGAAACACATTTAACATGCATAGCTTATAAGTTCCCATGCACCATCCTTAGAATAACCTCGTGTGTGAGGTATCATCACCATCCCCCTGACCAATAAGAAAGACTGAACTTCAGAGACATTAGATCACATGGCTAGTAAGTGGTAAAGTGTAGACTCCAGCCCAGGTCCCCTACTTGCATGTCCAGCATGCTTGCATTACACCAAGCTGATGACATAATCTACTGCACATATTCCAGAGTTTAAGTAAGGACCAAAACTAACCAGTTTTACTTTCCCCAGAGAGGTGGGGAAAGCCTCCCAAGTGGGCAATGGAGAAGGAACTGGAGGAAGGATGGGAAGTGGCCTGTGCAGGAGGGTTTCCACTAGTGGAAGAGGGGAATGCCGGCTCACGCGGGGATGGAGGACAGAGGGAGGCACTTCCTCCCCACAGTCCAGCACCTTTGTGCATGTTCCCTTTGCCATCAGTAACACCCTAGAAAGCTGAGGGAGTAGGAAAAGAACAACCAACTCAAACTGAAGTTGAAAAGCAAACAAGTTCAAAAGAGACAAGTTCAAAACCAGCCATGCTGAGACGGGGAGAAATTACAGGCCTCGGTTAGAAAGGAATTCGCCACCTCAGAGCTAAGGCTGAAACAGAAGTTCCTCACTATCTGGGCTTTAGGCTGCTAACCTGCTAACTTCACAAAGGAGTGGCAGGCAGTGGTGTGCTGGAAAAGGTTTAACAACCAGCTCTCCAGGAAAAATTAAAGCCTGAATTACAACAGCATTTCCTTGACTTCCGTGGTATAAATAATATCCCTCAGCAGCTTTGGAAATCCTACAAAGTAGGGACCTCAAACTAGGAAAGGGGATGGGACGGGACACCACACTGAGGGGGAAGTAACACCTCCTATACCCCTTTTGGGGTTACATTCTTCTCTTCTTTCTTCACTGTATGTCCAAGGCCACACATACCCCTAGGTGACAAGGCATGTAAGTAACAGAACTAAGGAGGAAGGAGGCAAAGACTGCTCGTTGCAGACATTCTCTGTTGTTCGAAAGCGCTTTGCAAAGACTGGCCTCATTTCTTCTGTTGTCTTTCTTGTCCCCCATCCCAAGGCAAAATCTGAGCCCAGCTAAGCTCTAAGAGCTGACCTGACAGAGACCTCCTCCCACAATGAGTGGCTCTATTCCCAAACCACCTTACACAAAGGCCACCAGTGTCCCTCTAGTAGATGGTAGACCACCTCTAGTGATGGTCTTCACAATCTACTAGAATCTTTTCATAGAAAAATCAAATTATATCACTCTCCTGATTCAAATCTTTCCACCCTTCTCATCTCAACTCACTTAATGCTAGCTTTTCCCACCAAGCCCTATATCCCTTGAGGGCACGGGCCTGGTCTGTCTTGCTCATTGCTATGTTCTACTACCTAGGATGGAGTTTGGCACACACTAGCCCTCCGAAAACGCTTGATAGATGAATCCCAAATTGCTCCTCAATAATTCATTCATCAAACATTTTTAAGCACATTAACATGCTCACAATGCAACAGGCCCTGGAGATTCAGGAATCAACAGTCATTGTGAACCCTGCAGAATGTTGCCCATTTCTCCCTGTAAACCCAAGAAGCAAAAACCGGGGCCAGAGGGTGACTGCTCCACCATTCTCATGGAGAAGCAGCCAGGTGGGAAGGGGAAGCAAGACGAAAACCATGGATTCCAGCTATAAATTATACAAATGCATGGCATTAAAAAATTATTTTAACACATCAAATATTAAGTCATTCGTATGCTCTGCAATTACTTTATCTGTCGTCAGCACACTCAAGCTATTTGAAGTGGTGACGGATGGGAAGGAGTCTGTGCCAATTTTTCCTGCAGGTGTGCATCTGGGCTAGAGGGGAGGGGTCAGTACGTGCAGCAAGGGAGGGAAGGGGAAGGGTGACTGGGGTTATGAAACTGGAGCTGATGTGAGAGGCTTGGCAAAAAGTAAAAATTACCAATTTGCATCCTGGAGAGCTGCAGGGCATTGCACTCCCTGGGAACTCAATGATCATTAACTGGGCAGCTCAAGGGAGGTGAAACAGCAAGCTGCCCACATTGCAGAAGGAAGAAAGCAAGGCCCAGCCAAGCCCGCAGCCGGACCCAGGAGTTCTGGCTCCTCCTCCTTTGTTCTGATCCCTAATCAGTCCTCCGAGGGCAGCAAGCTAGAGAAAGTCAGGCAAATGGAGAAGGTGAGAGAAGCGGGTAGAAGATCCTCTGGAGACCAGGACTCCTCGGTGGACACTGGTGGGGATGGAAGGAAGATCGTGGTAGGGCCAGACATAAAATGTCTAACCTGGGCTACAGAATTTTCTAGAAAATGAAGAGCATGGTATTTAAGACACACTCTGGAAGAACCCGAATTATACCTCCAAACCCAGCCTAATGTGGAACTTCCCTGGCCAAATGAGGACCTCCTGCCGGGTGGGAAGACACATCCACTCATATCCACTGGTCCCTAGCTCCTCCCCCATTCCCAGAACCTGGGGCTCTGCTTCAGACACAGCCTTCTGAGCTGCCTTCTGACAAGTGAGACTCTCTGCGGCCTCCTCTGGGAGGGTACAGCCCACCTCTGAGGAACTCATGAATCCCACACTCAGCTACACCACCTCCCATCTCCTTCTCCCAGTATGTACTTCCTCCAATCATGTAAATTTCAAATCACATGCTCTTAACTCCCTTAATTAACTCTGACATCAGAGCTCTCCCTTCCTTCCAAACCCTCCCTCCTAAACCTGGACCATTTAAAATGACCCCCAGGCAGACCGAACCCCATCCTAGACCCCAGCCCGAACACACACACACTTAGTTGCGATGTGGCCAACCATAAAAGCAAATTCAGTCTGCAGATTTCATTCACTGAAGAAACAACCTACTGGGCACCAGATGAGGCAGGTTTTCTTCCATCTTCTCAGGTAGAACAGGAGGGAAATGACCTAAAGCATGGCATGAAAGAATTGAGTTCATTACGAGAAATAACTTCCAGCTGGTAGAGTTGTACAGTCTAGGCTTACAGAAGCTTGAAGCCACCTTTTCCGTGTGACTATGGGACAGGGTTTTCAGGTCTAGGAAAACAGAGCAGCGCCTGACTTAGAAGATGGACTCAGTACCTTCACCGCACCAGGCACACTCACTCTGTGATGGAGCCATGGGCCGCCTTGCAGAAAGCCAACTGCCAAATGGCCAAAACCCATCTGACTTTTAGCAAATTGACTAAACAGGGGCCCACACAGCAGGGGCCTATGACGCAGGATGGGAGATTGCAGTCCCTACCGAGTACAGAGTCTGTAGATTGAATTAGCATATTCAAACCTCATTGCATTGATTTGGTTTAACAACAATATTTTTATTTTATTTTGAAATTTCAGTTGCATTAAAGAAAAAGATTTTATGCTTCTTCTGAAACAGATGTGGGCTTTTAAAAATTGAGAAACTTTGTTCCTGGATGACATACATCTCCACTGGAACAACTGATTGATTGAGATTCTTGCTTTATTCGTTCCTCCACTTGTTCATATTTTTCAGGAAGTATTCACTCGTTTCCTACTTCAAGCAGAGCTCTCTGTGAGGCCTGGAATTCTAAGGATAAATAAGGTCCAGATTCCAGCTCCAGGAAGGGCATAATCGAACAGTGGTGGCCAGTAGGACAGCAAATGACAGTTACCATGAGGGGCTGGATCTGGGATGCAAGGTGCTGTGGGACGAGGATGCAGGAACTGGGCCTGGTGTGAGATAGGAAGGCTTCCCAGAGACAGAAGGTTTTGAGCAAGTTCACGAGGACCTCAAGAAGAAGGTGAGTTTAGAAACTGATAATCCAGAGAGCTAACAAAATGTGCAAAAGTGTGGAGACTGAAACGCCTCCTGTATTCCAACCATTCCCCAAACAGCCCTGTTACTGAGTAACCACAGGAGAGTGGCGGGAGCTGACCTGGAGCAGGGGGGCACAGAAACAAGACAGGGGAGAACCTGCGTGCCAAGTCAAGGTTCCAGGTGTGTCATGTAAGTGTAATGTAAGGTAAGACTGAAGAGCTTGAAGGAGGCAAGTGACACAGTCAGATCGAGATCTGGAAAAACCAACCTGGAGGATGGACTGGAGAGGAGCCAAGCTGTGCAGCGAGCGGCTAGGGATGGCAATGAGGGGGCGAGGGCAACAACGAGGGTGGCAGGTCGGCATGTCGGCATGAATCTCTTCTGCATGGAGACCCAGCAATGCCTCACACAGTTTCACTGCCCGGCACACTGGTCTGTGGGTCAACAGCCTTCAGCCTCACAGGATTTCCACTAGAAAGTGAGAATCAACTTGCAACAAGAGTGCAGAAGCTCCAGGGAAGAAATATGCAGTAAGTACCAGAGAGAATGACTTGGGAGGATAAAACACAGCTTTAGGAAAGCACTCAAGGAAAAAATGCCAAGAAAAAGCTGAGCAGAAATATCCCTCACGTCCCATGAAGAACTCTGCACTGTGTTCCCCAAGGACACTTCAGGACCCTCCAGGTACCTGAGTTCCAGAGGCTTCTGGCAGAAGGACCTCCAGTCACAAGGTCGCTTAACACATTGCCTCGGAAGCCACTCTCCTGTGCGACCCCAAGCCCACCGGGGTTTTCTCTATTGGCTGACTCCGTTCACTCTCCACATAGGTCATGAACAGAACTGACCTCCCTGACTCAGCAGCTCTGACAACATCTCTGCTCCAGGAGGTCAGGTTCCCTGGCAAGCACCAGCTCCCTGGCCACACCTGATGTCGAGAATGATGCATCCTTCTGAATGGTTTGGGCTGAATTGGGAGACCAAGCCCATGTCAGTCAAATGCCAACAGGGCAGTTCTGAACCTGCCAGGCTGGGTGAGTCTTCACCTTCATAAAACAAAATACCCCAATAATTAATGCAGAACAAATTAATTAAAGGAAGTGAGACCATTGCAGCACCCACTGTGAACTGAATGATAATTATTTGCAAACACAGGGAGAGGCTCAGTAAGCGCCCCGACTCCTGCTTCATTGGCAATGAACTAAGCCCTGAAATCTCATGCATCTAAAGGTCAGGAGGAAATGCAGAGTAGAGCCCACCCAGCCAACTGCGAGAGAGAAGCAGGCGAGGCCACAGCCCAGGCTTAGCCCTTTGCCTGATCATTTCACCTGCATAAAAAATGGCCAACACCTCTGTCCCTCAGTCATTTAAAATTCCAATCCCCCAGAGGAATAACCACAAGCTTCTCCCTACATTTTTGACAGAAGAAGTGAACATAAAGGGGCACTAATCTTACAGAAACCACGCATCACTTCAGCTGAGGCCTCCCCACCTTTCCAAGCAGCGTATCCTAGCCCTGAGCGACCATCCTCGTTCTCAGACGTAGATCCACCAGTGTCTGGACCAGATTCGAATGGCCTTGAATGAAATGCCCTGTTGACAGATGATTGGAAACAGGAACTATGTCTAACATGTACTTAATCTGCTCTGGTTTTCCCCTTTTACTGTATCCCTCACCTTCTCACATATTACATACATCACTGTATGTATTCATTGGCTCTGCTCTCTCTCTACCCAGGTCATAAGGAAAACAGACCCCCCTGCAACAGCAGGTTCTTGACACGCACTGGCTCCCTGGCCACACCTGGCATCAAGAGAGAGGGACGTGTCCTCCCAAATGGATTGGGCTAAATTTGGGGGTGAAGTCCTCCAAATGAGTCAAAATATTACATTTATTGCTTGTCACCTCTCACTATAATGAAACCTCCCCAAGAGAAGGGCTCTTTATTTTATTAACAGATTTACTCCATGAACCTATGACAGTGCCTGGCACCTAGTAGACACCCAGTACATATTTTGTCAAGTAAGTCAATGAGTAAGAAGGTCATGGCAATCATTTTTCTGGAGTACACCCTCTAAGTTCTACAGAATTTTAAGGGTGAAGCACCAACATCAACAGCACTTCTATTTCTTGTCTGTATCACTGCCACACCCATTGCAGTAGGAACTGTTGGGAAGGGGAGGAGAGGGAGAAGCCTCCAGCAATAGTACTAGAGCAGCCAGTGTACAGTCTAAGTCTGGGAGATTGCTCGGTGTCCTTGTGAACTTGCCAGAGCCTGGGAGAAGATAAGAATAGACAGTCGGTCAGATCTGAGTGTATGACTGCACCAAGCTCTGGGCAGTTCTAGAGTTACAGGACATGAACTCGCTCGCACCTCCCCGGAGAGTCCTAAGACCATATCTCCAGCAAACTCAGGCCCCAGGCAGTCTGAGCATAAACCAGCTAATCTTGCACTCCAGGAATGCAGTAAGCAGCATGTCCAGCACCTGATGGAAAACGCTTTGTTAGAATCCTGGTCACTGGCCCTCTGACACAACACCCCTCCTGGTCTCCAGTTCTCTGAGTGCCTCCAGGTCACCTCTGAGGCCAGAAGCAACATAACCAGTTCTCCTGCTGGGAGAGGCGCACTCACCTCCTCCCAGTCCAAGGCTCTCAGTGGCAAACTTGCTCTGCCACAATTTTGAGTGGAAACAGCTGGGCTGCAAAAAAGTCAACAGATCACAGAAGAAAGTGTATCTTAAATGGAGTTAGAGACTTTCACCACCATTCCCTGGTAATAGACACCATCACATTACTCCAGGTCCCTGGTGACAGCCAACTGAATTTCATCTTTCTTCAATGAGGCTGAAAGTGCCAGAGGACTTTAGTCGTGAAGCACACAGGACCCCTGAGGTGGAGCTGCTGGTCTGTAGGTGACCTGTCCACACAGGTACAGCAGTCAGATTCGGTGGAGGAGGAAGTTCCAGTGGAAACAGATATCTCTCCACATTAGCTGTACCGCTTGAGGGGAACACGTTAGTCATTTTGCTCATTTCTCAGTGAAGTCATAGGTTTGCAAACCCAGTCTGACTGCCTCCCAAGCATCTCTCAGTTCCCTCCGACTCTCTCTACACCATTTCAGTCCACTTCAGTCCACATCACCTCGCACCTGGAAGATCACGACCACCCCTAACAGCCGTCCCAGCCTACAGTCACGTTCCCTTGCAATCCGTTCACCACTCCAGCTGTTAAGAGCTCCTCCAGGTCCCTTCCCTAAAGCCTTTCAGGGATTTCCACGGAGACTGAACTTCCATGAGTTCCATCTCCTTAAGATGATCCAACCCTCCCCCCGTCCAACCACTTTAGCCTTGTTTCTTACCCAATCCTCCATCTCTCACTCAACAAAAGAGCCAGACTCGACTTATCCCCATCTCCCAAGATGCCATGCCTCCATCCCCTCCAGGTCTCCCAGCACAGCGACACCCCACTCATGCCTCCTCCTGCTTCCCTCCCCGCTGCCTTCAACTCTTTTCACTAACCTCTACGCACCCTTCTAGCAAGCTGCCTTCAGAGGGCTTCTCTGGCCCTAGACTACATATGCTCATCTGTCTGAAAGCAGCTGGTCATGCCCCTCATCCCACCCTATGGCAACGTCCTTGGCCATGGCTGGCTTCCTGTGTGGCTGAGAACCCACTCCGGTCTGTCTTGTTTGTTTCACCAACACCCAACGCATTCCTAGATCAATAAATGTTTGCTGAACAAAAACAAACTCATTTTGGGGACAGCTATGAATCTCCACCTTTCCACCATCTCCCCAAAACTCTTCCTCAAGATCAGCCTTTGAACTAAAGACTACATGAGCCTAGAACTAAGGGTCATACCTAACACCCTCTTTCTGCTCAATCTCACTAGACTAGTTCAGTTGTTCTACTCTTTCCCCTGTGGAATGTCTGCTGTGGCCACTTTTCCTAATCTCTGCATTAGCTCCACCTCAGATTGGTTCCCTAGACAGAAAATTCCTTTCTGCCTAGGAACTCAGATCCCCAGAAACATTGGAAATGCTGAAGAATTGGCTAGGTAACTTTTCAGGACTGTGGGGAGGCCTGGCACACCCCCTAAAGGTGGCATTTAATACCTTCATAAAATCATCTGGGCCTCTTCCTGGTGCCAGCCCTCAATCGCCAGACTTCCTGGAATTCAGTGCCAGTGCATCTTGAAGAAGTGTTAGGCGTCGGCCGGGCGCGGTGGCTCAAGCCTGTAATCCCAGCACTTTGGGAGACCGAGACAGGCGGATCATGAGGTCAGGAGATCGAGACCATCCTGGCTAACACAGTGAAACCCCATCTCTACTAAAAAAAAAAAAAAAATACAAAAAACTAGCCGGGCGAGGTGGCGGGCGCCTGTAGTCCCAGCTACTCGGGAGGCTGAGGCAGGAGAATGGCGTAAACCCAGGAGGCGGAGCTTGCTGTGAGCTGAGACCTGGCCACTGCATTCCAGCCTGGGTGGCAGAGCGAGACTCCATCTCAAAAAAAAAAAAAAAAAAGAAGTGTTAGGCGTCCCCAAGGACAGCGGCCTGCATTTACAGATGAAAAACTGAAACCCAAAGGTGTCATGTGACTTGACAATGGTTGCATGGAGCAAGTCTGAACTCAATTCCACTCTAGTTCTGCTGGGAAACATGAATGGCCTTTCGAAATCCCATGGACTTTCCATAAAATACCAACATCTCCCTCATGCTTTCTGACGGGGGACCCATAGTGAGAACAGGTCTAGGGCCCTCCAGTGTCCATAAGATCTTGAAGAGGTGGTGGGAATACCGGTCTGCTGTTGTGCCCTGTCCTTCTCAGCCCCCCCGGGTGCTCTAAATCCACTCCACCATAAATTCAAAGAGGGTTGGCCAGGTCACACCCCTGGTGGGTGGAACCGCGTCTGCTGTCTTTCTTCTCTAACAGAGGTGAAGAATTGTGATTGTCATCAATGAGTTTGTTTTACGGCCAAGGAAACAGAGGCTGAGGTGATCCATGTTTTATGGCAACATTCAGGAACTCTATTCCTGAACCTCTTTCACAAGAATCGTGCAAGATGAAGTAGTGTTGAAAAATTTGTTTTACCAGGCATCGATCACCTATATAATAAAATACCCAGTACATTCTGTTTACATTTAGTAATCATATGAAATGTAGTTACTTATAGACATTTTTGTGGCATTGTACATAATAAAATTGGTGATATTTTGGGTATTTTTCAGAAATCAAATGCAGCTCTACCCCACTTCTGCTGAGTCTGAGATGAGATGAACCTATTTAATCATCAATAACCTGGAGAAATACTAGAGCTTGAGAACGATAAAGGGAAACTGTAAATTTAATATATATTAATGTGTAGCAAAATGGTTATTCATACCATGCAAAGTGTGGAGATGATTATTCATGGGCAAGAGACTTTCCCACATTCCAAATTTGTAAGATTGTTTTTTCTTTCTTTCCTTTTTTTTTTTTTTTTTTTTGAGACGGAGTCTCGCTCTGTCGCCCAGGCTGGAGTGCAGTGGCCAGATCTCAGCTCACTGCAAGCTCCGCCTCCCGGGTTCACGCCATTCTGCTGCCTCAGCCTCCCGAGTAGCTGGGACTACAGGCGCCCGCCACCTCGCCCGGCTAGTTTTTTGTATTTTTTAGTAGAGACGGGGTTTCACCGTGTTAGCCAGGATGGTCTCGATCTCCTGACCTTGTGATCCGCCCGCCTCGGCCTCCCAAAGTGCTGGGATTACAGGCTTGAGCCACCGCGCCCGGCCAAGATTGTTTTTTCTAAAACAATACAACTTTTAGCCAAGACTTAATATTTATGGATTTTGAGCACTCAGTAATTTAAGTCAGTGTTTCTCAAAGTGTGATCCACAGACCACTAAGCAATTTTTAAAATTCTTTTAGGGATCTGCAAGGTCAACTCTATTTTCAAAATAACGCTAAAACATGATTCGTCTTTTTCACTGTGTTCATATTTGCACTGATTGAGGCAAAAGCAATTATGAGTAAAACTGCTGGTGCCTTAACACAAATCAAGGCTGTAGCACCAAACCTGATGATAGTTTGGATACTTGTCGCACTCAAATCTCATGTTGAATTATACTGCTGGAGGTGGGGACTGGTGGGAAGTCTTTTAATCATAGAGACAGATCTCTCATGGTTTGGTGCTGTCTTCATGATAGTGAGTTTTTGCAAGATCTGGTCGTTTAAAAGTGTGTGGCACCTCCCCCCACACTCTCACTTGCTCCTGCTTCTGCCATGAGACATGCCTGCTCCCACTTCATGAGGATAAGCTTCCTGAGGCCTCCCCAGAAGGAGATGATGGCACTAAGTTTCCCATAGGGCCTGCAGAACCAATTACACCTCTTTTCCTATAAATTATCCAGTCTCGGATATTTCTTTATAGCAATGCAAGAACGGCCTAACACATTTTACTAGTAGTCATTGTATTCTTCCTTTACATGCACTCATAACTAAAATGCAAAAGTATCAGTTTCAGTTAAGAATGTTCTTCATGAAACAGTAAAAAATATTAATTCTATTAAATCTCAGTCTTTGAGTGCATACTTTTTAAAGATGTTACACACTGCATGCAAAACACTTTGCTGCATACTGAAGTACAACAGCTGCCTAGGGGATAAAATGACTGTGGGATTATTTCAATTGCCAGCTAAACTAGCCACTTTTGCATGGAATGCTATTATTACTTGAGGGACTGACAAGCATTTCCGATAACAGTTTTACTAAGTAAAACTCCGTTTACTTAGATATGGATATTCAGAGACATTTTCACAAAAACAAAATGAGCCTGCCACTTCAATGAAAACAATTGGTGATATTTGTCACCAATGATAAAATTGGATGTTTCAAGCAAAAATTCTAATCCTGGAAAACTTGTTTCCATCACTGAAAACTTGACAGCTCCCCAACCCTTAAAGACTTTCCACTGAGATCAGTGCTGTTACTAACAAATGTGATTGTTTTTTTCTTATATAATGATATTTGTCAACATTTGGAGGATCTGCATAATTTAGCAGTTCATTATTTTTCAAATGATCAATGCATGATGTCATAAGATCATACATGAATAAAAGATCCATTCAAATACAAGATTGGTCAATGGATTTTAACGTAAGTATGGAGTGCATTGATGTGGTTTCAGAATCCATATTGAAATTCACCTTTAAGAAACTACTACTTGTCAATTTCTCATGTAGAAAAATATCCACATTTATGTACTAAGCACCTCTCCCCTTTACAACTACATCTCTGTATGAAGCCAAATTTTCTTCATATATTTTAGCTAAAAAAAAAAAAAATCACATTTTATTCAGAAGCAAACATGAGAATTCAACTATCTTCTTTTAAGCCAAACATTAGCAAGAGTTGCAAAAGGTAAAGTCATGCTACTTTTCTAAAACTTATTTGCTTTGGAAAATATTTTCATAAAATTATGTTATTTATGTTAACATATAATGGGTTTATCAATGTTATTTTTAATTAACAATTTCTTAAATTTCTAATTTTTAATATATAAATGAAAGTATACTTCTTTCTCTGCAGCCATGATAATATAAATCAAACTACATTGCTCTCCTGCTTAAAAATTTTTCAGTGAATTCCCATTGTAATTAGAATAAAATCTCAATCATTTTCTGCCACCACCAGGGCACTAACCATGGCCACTGCCCCTCTGCACCACCCTGTGCTCCCAGCAAACTCCAGGGCAGCCCATGGCTGTCTATGCCTGAGCACACCCAGCCTGCTCTTATTTCCAGCCTTTGCATTGCCTGCTATTCCCAGTGTGCAGAATGACGGAAGGCAAGTAATAGGATCTCAGTAAATACTTTTGAATAACTCTTTCCTGTGCTAGCAGAGACCGTGGAAAGGGAGGAAGAATGAAAAATTGAGTGAAAGGAGTTCAGACTGACACTTCGGGTAACGATCAAAAGTCAGTTGGTAACGGTGATGGAAGTGCTTCATAAATTGTTCTGCCTTCTGTAAACAAACGTCTTAAAGGGGAACTCAAGGGAAATCTCCCATGACACATGAGCATGCAATCTGCCTTTATCATGCACAAACTCACATGCCCTCCATTCCACATATATGCACATTCACACATAAACGCACATGCACACATGCACATTCATGAAGTTTCCTTTTAAAAATTCTTCCCTCTTCCTTTTCTTGAAAACTGTCATCCCTTCTTCCTGCTCCTTCCAGATTTACGAGTTTAAAAAACATTTTTTTAATTAAGCATTTTAAAAAATCCCTTAGTTATTCCAGGTGTCAGGTTCATGACCGAATGAACTCTCAGGCTCTCAGGCAATTTTTCAGTCCTCTTCTGTCAGCACACCAGTGAAGCAAATTCGTGTCCACAAAAAGAAACCCTTCCCTCCAGGAACAATAATAATTGACGTGATTCTATAAAGCATTTTATATACCAGTGCAACCCATCACTGAATACCTTTCGAAGTTAATGAAAGTTGGAAAATCAAAGTAAAAATAACTGAAATGCCAACCTGTATTTTCTGTTTCTGCCATCCTTGTATAGAAGCCCCCACAATAAATTGCTGAAGTCTGTGATCATTAATTGATACTGAGGCTGGGATTTAGGAAGTCACCAAAAACTAAAGGCATTTGTCCAAAACAGATGGCAATTCTTTACCCAAAACCTTTACAGTAATTTGCTTCTGTTCTACGTGTAACTGCAGACAAAGAGTCAGGAAAGTCACATAAATGAGAAAATCTGCACAAGGATCAGGTCAGAGACACACCTTGTATGAGTCGGGGATCTCTACTGAGTTGGAGACGGCTCAGAGACGGCCACCACTCAGGGTCAACTGATTGTTCTATGATAGAATGCCAGCTGTGTGGCTAGACCTGACTATTTTTCAAGAGAAGCTAGATAACCAGATTTGTATGCAAAATTCCCAATTAGTTCATTCTTTAAAAGCACTGTCTTTAAAAATATGTCTGCAGGTCACACTCAACCTGACGGTCACCAGTTTGTGACTTTTGTTCTAGACATTTAGAGAACAAAGAATGAGTACAAAAACTATGGGCAGTAGTAGAAGAGCAACATTTTTTAAAAAGAAGAAATTCAGGTTTCAGCAAAGGTTTGCAATTTCAGGAGTGCAGAGCTGCCCTGGGCTCAGGAGCCACGCACTGTCCCTGACTTAATTCCAATCTGATCAAGCCCACCTAGGTCTTTTCCAGGCCGCATGGTGAAAAAGAGACATGAAGAACTTGAGGCTGGAAAATGAGGCTTATGTGGACTCCTAGCAACTTGAATTGGTCAGTCCTAAAGGGGAGGGGAGAAAAAAGCTGAACAATAATTTAATGATGAATTCCCAAAGGTGGAATATAGAAAGAATAGCCATGGAATGTTGTAGAACATGGAAGGCGACACCTTGATTCTCAAGACTTTGTGAATGGTGAGGAGCAGGAGGGGGCCTTGTCCAGACCTTTAGAAAGCCGACTCTTCAGGGCAAGGGGAGGCCAGGCATCTTTTGGCAACAACACACGCACACTGGCACTGCTTAGAAGGCAGCGAGGCCCCTGGGATGCAATTCAGCCTCAGCAGGCTAGCCTTGCCGTTCCATTGCACAAAGCTGGCTAAGAAGGTCATCCCAGCCCCATCACCCTATGGCAACAGGAGATTGAAAGGCAGCTGAAAATGACTAGGCTTTTGGTGGTGAGTATAGTCTCCACTATTATTTTTTCCTTCTTGTTTTTCTTCCCCAAAGCAGACTTTCCTTACTCAGTGATCTGACAACTTTTCCATCCTTCTTGGATTTCTTTCTAGGAAAAATGAATAAGGAATGGTGGGGAGGTGACAACTTCAAGAGCAAACACTCGAGAAGGTGAGAGCACCTGCTCCTTGCTTCTGTTAAGCAGTCAGCATAAAGCCCAAAAGAATTGAAGACAGGTGTTCAAGGAGCGCCTGGGCACCAATGTTCACTATCTTGCCAAAAGGTGGACAAAACCCAAGTGTGCAGCGGGATGAGTAGACACACAATGTAGCAAATCCACATAATGGAATATAATCTAGCTGTAAAAAAAAATAAAATAAAATAAATAAATAAATAAAATAAAAAAATAAAAAACAAAAAAAGAAAACTGAGGTATTGACTCATACTACAACATGGATGAACCTCAAAAACGTCATGCTGGGTGAAAGAAGCCAGACCCAAAAGGTCACATCTTGTGTGATTCCATTTGTATGAAATTTCCAGAAGAGGCCAATCTATAGCATCAGTGAGTATAGCAGACATTGCCAGGGACAGGGACTGGGGGAAGGCAGAATAGGGAATGACTGCTAACGGGTATAGGATTTCCCTCGGTGATGATGAAAATGTTTTGGAACTTGGTAAAAGTAATGGTTGCACAACATTTGAATGCACTAAATGCTACTGAATTGTACATTTTAAAACAAACAATTTCATGTTATGCGAACATTACCTCAATTTTTTAAAAAGCCAGCGTAGTGTTTTGGTGAAATATTGACTACATAGTTTTGAATCCTGACCTGCCATACGCCAGCTGTGTGACACTGGGCAAGTTGCTTAACCGCTCTGTGCCTCAGTTTTCCATTTTAAATTGGTGATACCGAAACTAGCTTCCTCACACATTGTTATGAGGAGGAGTAAATGAGCTGATATTTGCAAAGCACTAAACCAGTACTTCCATATTCTAAGTGCCATGTAAATGTTTTCTAAATAGATCAATCAGCCCCACAGCCCACTCTAAGCAGGCTGCTCTGACCCTGGGCTGTTTTTTTCAGGTTTAGGTTCTTGGTCTGAAAGAATGGCCTCTGTGGGAGCCAGGACAGAATGGGAGCTGAAAGCTCAGCCATGGTCATGCTCCTGTCTCTGGAGCTACCCGCAGATAAAAGTCCTTTTACACATTCCCACGCAACAGAAATACGCAACCACTTCCAACTGGGTCCCAAATTCTCAAAGGTCCCAACTACAGGACTCTGGGGACACTCCTCCTCCTTAAGGATTTGTGAGATGCCTGTGAAGAAAAGGAAAATCCGTGAACCTGCTCAGAAGAAGCCACACAAGAATACTTAGAGGCAAAAAATTACTCAGGCTGACAACCGAAAGGCTCTGGTTCACTGGTTCAGGCCCCCTCCCAGGCTGACCGGGATGACAGGCTCTGGAAGGAGCCCATGGGAGCTGCATTCTTCTGCTAATTCCGTCCGGCCATATTCCTCCACACCTGTGAAGCGGTGGGGAATGTTCTCTGCTTCACTCCACCCACACTTGGGCATTAGAACAATGACTTCCTCACTGGGTTTTGGTAGTTTTTCCATTATGTTTTAATTTTGCCCTTTATATGAACTGGCTTTATTTTTAGAATAGGTTACATTGGCTCAAAAATCAATTCACACAGAAAAGTATACAGTGAAGTCTTATTTCCATCCCAGTTACAATCTCCTCCACATATGTGCACAGCTAATTCATTTTACTAGTATCTAGGATACCCTTTCCCAGAGTTTAAGATACTGCTAACAAACATAGATATTTTCTTATTTTTTCTCATCACAGGAAGGATAGCATAGTGTATACACTCTACTGCCCCTTGACTTTTTCTCATATAATATACCTTGGAAATCAGTTCCTAGAAACTTTCCTCATTCTTTTTTATAGTCATATAACATTCCATCATAGGAAAGTACCATAATTTATGAAATTATTTCCCACCTGATGAGTAAGTCAGTGGGATTCCAATCTTTTGCCATTAAAAAAGCAGTGGTAACTAAAATTGTGCATGTCATTATTCAGCTATGCAATATTCTATAAGGTAAATCTCCAAAGGTGTTATTGCTGGGTCAAAGGTCACATGCCTTTGTAATTTTGACAGATAATGCCAAATTGCTCTCCATTTTACCTGCCAACATCAGAAAGTTCCATTTCCTCACAGATACACCAACACAGTGTGCTGTCAAACTAGGATTTTTTCCAATCTGACAGGTGAAAAACGGTATCTTGGAGTAGCTTTAATTTTCATTGCTCTTATTATGAGTGACGTTGAATGTCACTTTTACATATTTAGCGGACCTTTCTTTTTTTTTGAGAGAGAGCAGTCTCACTCTTATCCCCCAGGTTTGAGCGCAGTGGCTCCATCTCTGCTCACTGCAACCTCTGCCTCCAGGGTTCAAACGATTCTCCTGCCTCTGCCTCCCAAGTAGCTGGGATTAAGTCACCTGCCACCATGCCCGGCTAATTTTTGTATATTTTAGTAGAGACCGGGTTTCCCCATCTTGGCCAGGCTGGTTTCAAACTACTGACCTCAAGTGATCTGCCTTAGTGGACATTTCTATTTTCTATTCTATGAGCTGTTTATACCCTTTATCCAGTCTTATTGTAGGTTTTGGTCTTTCGTTGATTGGCATCTCTGAGTTCCTTATAAAGAATTTAGCCATTTTTTCTTTTTTTTTTTTATATTTGTTTCAAAGTGTTGCTCTGTCACCCAGGATGGAATGCAGTGGTGCGATCTCAGCTCACTGCAACCTCTGCCTCCCGGGTTCAAGCGATTCTTCTGCCTCAGCCTCTCAAATAGCTGGGACTACAGGCATGAGCCACCAAGCCCAGCTTTTTTTTTTTTCTTTTTTTTTTTTTTTGTATTTTAGTAGAGTTGGTGTCACCATATTGGCCAGGCTGGTCTCGAACTCCTGACCTCATGATCCACCCGCCTCGACCTCCCAAAGTGCTGGGATTACAGGTGTGAGCCACCACACCCAGCTAGAATTTAGCCATTTTCTACGATAAGAGTTGCAAGCACTCTACCCAGTTTATGATATTTGCAAATAGTGTTTTTGCCATGGAGAATGTTGGTTAATGTACCCGTCTTCTCCAGCTCTTGTAATTTCTGAATTTTGAATCATAGTGAAAACCACATCACCCGTCCTGAGGTTGTAAAAGTTTTAACGTGGAAATTCTCCTAAGTTTTCATCTAGTCGTCGCACAGATTTTTTTTTTTAATATTTAATCCTTTCATTCATTTGGAGCTTTTTTCTTTTTTCAACTTTTTCTCACACAGGGAAGGGAATTCCTCGTGTCCTCTCTTTATCCAGCCACCCTCTCACCTCCCCTTTTATCCTAACCTGAACTTGGTCCTGGCCCTTCACTTAGACATTACAACAGCTGCCAGCAATGTAGACTTGGGGAAAAGACAGCAGCCCTCAGGCACCTCCCAGGGTGACTAGAATCTCTGCGTGAATCTGAGCTGTCTGGGACGAAGCAAGGTTTGGAGGAACTGAAGAAGGCAACTGAAAAGAACCCAATGGCAGGGACCTGAAAGACGGTTGCTTCAACCACTTAAAATTCTTGCCAGCCCTGCACCGAGTCGCTTGGAAAGGGAGAGAATTGAACTTAAAAAGCAATTCCAGGGCTCCAACATGTGTTCTTCGTTGGTAGGATTCAGGATGAGGATTTGGAGGACCCTGTGGGAGTATTCTTTCACTACTCTCCCCTAATCCTCTCCAAATCGCCTGGGCTCTACAGCTGTTGGTTAGCCAGATAAACTATTTGTTCAATTATTCTTGGCCTGGATGGGGCGGCCTGCCTCAAAGGCTTCAGGCTTCGTAATTCGGGCTACTTCAATCAGCCAAGGCCCTCCCAGGGCTGCCTCCAGGAGACGGGGCCTGTTTGAAGACAGAAGCGCCCTAGCAAGTCTTGCCTTTCCACTGGCTTTTCATCTCCACCCAGACGGGGCTGCGGTGGCCGACACCTCCCCACGGACCCCATGTCGGGGAACAGAGTTAGCTGTGGGAACGATGCCAAGGCAGAGAACCAAGGCGATAAAGTAATTACAAATGAAAGGGAGATTAGCAGGCACTGTCGGGACAAATGCTTCCAAAATGGTTCCTGAAATCTCGGGCGGCGCGGTCTCAAAGGAGACGTCTCTGCAGCTGCTGTCTCCATGGCAATGGGGCAACAGACGCCCAGCTGGGGGCACTCTCTGCAAATGTCAGCGCCAACAAAACACCAGCCACGGCGAGGAGATGACAGACCGGTCACCTTCGCTTCATGGAAATGGACTGGTCATTAACACAATTCTATTTTCCCCATTTGTCTGCTCTCCTTACCCATTCCCTTGGCTTCAGTGGAGTCTTACTAATAAATGGTCGACAGCTGTTGAGAGATGGGTCCAGGCTACCAGTTGCTCTGAGAAATATGCTATTTGGGGTTGGATGCCCTAGGCTGCCGGGAAGCCCTGAGCAGCCCTGCGATGTTCTCTCTTCAGCTGCATTCTCATCCCGGCTCCTCTGCCCCAGCCACTTCTGTTGGTTGCCTTGTCCCCAAAATTTTACTTCAGTTTCTGATGAGATCCTGAGGCAACTCTAAGAAGCGGCTTGAGGCCAGGCACAGTGGGTGGCTCATGCCTGTAATCCCAGCGCACTTTGGGATGCCGGGGTGGGCAGATCACCTGAGGTCAGGAGTTCAAGACCAGCCTGGCCAACATGGTGAAACCCCGTCTCTACTAATAATACAAAAACTAGCCGAGCGTTGTGGCGCACGCCTGTAATCCCAGCTACTCAGGAGGCTGAGGCAGGAGAATCACTTGAACCCAGGAGGCGGAAGTTGCAGTGAGCTGAGATCATGGCTGATTTCTCTCAGCCAGGGCAACAGAGGAAGACTCCGTCCAAAAAAAAAAAAAAAAAGAAATGGCTAGAGATAACTGTACTCCATCGCTACCCCATAGTCTTCATCATGTCCCTAAGACCACAGCAAATCAACAAAATCTAAGTGCCGCAGGTCGCTGCGCAAGAGTGCATTCAACCTCAGTCTCAAGTTTTCCTTCTAATGAGGGGCCACTTCTGAGCAGCTTCTGTGTAAGAATTCCAGAAATACTGCTACTAGCCTCTCTAGCTAAGGATGGTAAGGTCAGAGAGCCTGTCTTCACATTTTATACCAAGTGGGAGCATGTTCTATGAGGTGGTTTTCCCGGAGGCTGTGGCTTCCTAAATGTGCAATAAATGACCCATCTTGAAAGAACTCATCATCTAGTTACCGACTTGGAGTCAAATAAGCCAGACTCAAATCTCAGCTCCTCCATTCCAAACAAAACACCTACTATGTGCAAGATTAAACTGTAAGTTCCCTGAGAGTAGAAACTACACCATTTTTTATATCTCCAATACCTAGCAAAACGTTCAGCACGAGTATCAAAAAAATTCTGTAACGCAGAGTACTCCAAGCTTTCTGAATCATGTTATCCTTATCGGTAAGTTTCTAACATGACATCTTCAAATTAAGTATGTTTATTTAAATAATATGAACTATTCGGCCAGGTGCAGTGGCTCACGCCTGTAATCCCAGCACTTTGGGAGGCCAAGGCAAGCGGATCACATGGTCATGAGATCGAGACCAACCTGGCCAACATGGTGAAACCCTGTCTCTACTAAAAGTACAAAAATTAGCTGGGCGTGTGGCACAGGCCTGTAACCCCAGCTACTCGGGAGGCTGAGGCAGAAGAATCGCTTGGACCCGGGAGGCAGAGGTTACAGTGAGTCGAGATGGCGCCACGGCACTCCATCCTGGCAACAGAGTCAGATTCCGTCTCAAAATAATAATGAGGAGGAAGAGGAGGAGGAGAAGGACTACTCTAATACAAGGAGCATTATAGAAATATAGAAAAATAGAAACTGAAAAGGGATAAGATTAAAAATAAGCAGCAGTTCTAAAACTTCCTTCTCATGCTTCAACAGGTCCTCTTGTCCTTCCCGTTTTAGACCGCCATTGTAGAGGACAGTTTCTACACTCAAGAGACTTGCGGTCTAGTTGCAAGACTTGAAGCAAAGAATAACCGTGGTACCGCTATAAAATAAACAGGTAACAGTTTAGAGGAGGGTGTGATCACCAAGGGTACAGATGGGTTTCACAGAGCCCATAACCCCCATCAAAATTGAATGCCAATGTGTACAGGTGTGTGTCTAGGTGCATTTTCTTCAGGAAAGGTCCAAAGCTTTCATATGATTCTCAAATGGATCTAGATGACAGAAAAATTAGAGGGGAAGTGGCTAAACAGGAGAAAAGGACACGAGGAGCAAGAGGGCCTCTATGCACGAGCATTCTGTCCACAGTCATCCTGCCCTCGCAGACCAAACGATCTACACCTAACAGAACACCGCGCCACCAGTCACCCAAGCAGATTAAGGTACTTCCAAAGACGGACACATTGTCTCTACGTTAATGATTTCTTTTTAACTTCTTTTAGCCGTGGCCAGTTTTCAAATGACATCCTACATGGAACCCATGTATATAAAAAGAGATCAAAGTGAAGGTGTTGCGGGTGAAGCAGGGTTGGTCCCAGGTCATCATCCCTCGTGGGCTCCAGCCTCCGTTTCCCTGTGTCGATGGCTCCATGGCTCTTCGAATGGGACTGTAAGTCCCTGCTCCGGGCTTTCTTGAGTCTATGATGTAATGATTTGCCTTAATTTGTACCCTCGTCATTCAGTTCATAAACCGTTCAAAATCACTCCTCCTGCTTCAGCTTCCACCTGTTTTCCTTCCTTGGCCTCCTCTGACCCAGTCACCAATAGCTCCAGCTACCTGTTCTCCACCATATGTGGTCCACGATCACCCTCGCCAGAATCCCCTGGCTTGCCTGTTAAAGACGCAGATCCCTGAGCATCATCCCAGACTGACAGACTCAGAACCGCTGAGCATGGATCCCACCATCTGCAACTTCCACAGGCTCCCCAGATGATTCTCATGAGTCCTTAATGGTTACCTACACAAGGCTCTCCACAAAGCCCCGCTCAGCCAGCCAACTTCTCATGCATGGGGTCTTAACCTATGGAGTGTCATCAAAATTGCCTCCACTTTCTTGAGCCCACCCAAAAGCTAGATAGAGCCAGGAGGGGATGAACATTCCAGGCCTGTGTGTCCATGGCTTCAAGGTGAACAATGACTCTGTCCTCGGAGGTGACAATCCTCTTTCTCCGGTCTGGATGCTCAGAGGCAGGCATTTTTCTTTTAGGCTGGAGTTAAATATAGTGCTTAATGCTTTGCAGACTTCTGGAGGGACACAGGAGCAGCTCAGAGGAGTGGAAGGTACTGGGCTGGAAGTCAGTCTCTCCAGCCACAGTGCAGGCAAAACATCGAAGCCTGGGGAAGCTCAACCCCAGAGTCGGGCATTTTGCTTTAGGGGTATTTATTCAGAGGAATGGGACAGCCCTTGAACGTTTTGCATTTTTCCTACAGTTTCAAAGGCAGCAGTGGCCTAAGCCTATGTATAACGCCGGGTAAACTGGCATCAGGAGAATTTCCCTGAGCTGAGCGGTGACAATTGTTTTTGCCATCTTGATTTAGAAGCCAGAACAATTCAGAGAATTGTAGATGAAAGTCACAAAATCTGTTCTCCATATTCTGCCCCCTTTTGGGCCCAAATCAAGTTTGACTTCTTTCATGAAGCCACTCACATCCCCCTCTCTCCTTTTTTTGAACTCCTATGACACTTATATATTAGTGGCATATATTTTAACAAAGTTGCTCTTTATTTTTTTTTTAATTTTTTATTATTTTTGAGACAGAGTCTTGCTCTGTCACCCAGGCTGGAGTACAATGGTGTGATCTTGGCTGACTGCAACTTGCGCCTCCCTGGTTCAAGTGATTCTTGTGCCTCAGCCTCCTGAGCTGCTGAGATTACAGGCGCCTGCCACCACACCTAAGTTTTGTATTTTTAGTAGAGACGGGGTTTCACCATGTTGGCCAGGCTGGTCTCAAAGTACTGGCCTAAAGTGATCCACCAACCTCTGCCTCCCAAAGTGCTAGGATTAGAGTTGGGAGCCACTGCACCCAGTCTCTATTTTTATTTTAGGTTCAAGAGGTACATGTGTGGGTTTGTGCCGTAAGTATGTTCATGATACTGAGGTTTGGACTCCCAAGGAGCCTTTCACCCAAGTAGTGAACATAGTACCCAATGGGAACTTTTTCAGTCCTTTCCCCACTCACTCCTCCCTGTTTCTTTATTTTCATTACTTTGCTTTTGTCTTCATGTCCCCATATCATAAGCCTCTTGAGAATGGAAACCACGCCTGAGCTTCCTTGTATCCCCCTCAGTGCCTGTAATGGTGTTGGGTACAGGGGCACCAATGAGTACCTGTTGAGATGAACAGCGGCCACCTTGAAGGGAGAGAGCTGGGGAAAGGAGAAGGCAGGCTCAGTAAGAGTTGATGTACTCTGCATACTGGTTATGTGCTGGTGCCGGTGCTGTTGTCAGCATTTAACACATGCTAATCTGCTTAATTTTCACAGTTGCCTTATGAGGTGAACCCACCTTACAGAACAGATGATTTAGCTACAGAGATGTTACCTGAATGGCCCAAAGTGACACAGCTACTAAGAGGCAAAGCCAGGATCTGAGCCCAGGGAGTCCAGCTCCAGAGTCCATGCCCTTCCACGTCTTCCACTACAGCAGCAGGACACGTGGGCAGTCATCAGGCCAGAGAAACGGAGGAAGTATATACTTTCCAGAAAAAAACAAACTAGACCTAGAATCCTTACCCCAGCTCCACTTGCAATGACCGCTCAAGAAGGGTCTCTTCAGCATAAGGACAAGGTGTCTGTCCCCAGGGCCTCAGCTCTGCTTCTAGTTACCGACATGTCCAGAGGACACTGACTGTGGCCTCTGCTCTCTCCCACCTCCCAGAGTTCCTTCCTGCCTCTCCATGAATGAGGGGAGAGGTGATGGGAGACAGAGGGTGGCATTTGCCAATGGAGAGTAGCCCCAGGTCAGAGAGCCTGGGCTGGCACTTAGGAGTTGCCTGCTGGGAACAAGCCCCAGCCGAGCCGCATGCACCAAACTCCACCCAGCAAGAGAATTCTCACTGCCCTAGAAAAGAAACCCCACAAATTTAAACAACCCTGCACCCCACCTTCTGCCCCCTGCACATACTTTCTTTGAAATCTTCCAATGCTGAGGAACAGAAAGACTGTTTGATGTCTCTGAGTCTCTCCTCTACAACCCCAATCCTGGATGGCCACGTCCAAAGCTACCAGAGTTCTCCCCCAGGGGAGGGTAAGACAGCATCGACTGCCTTACAAGGAGGGACTTTGCAACACGCAGCCCGAGAACCTTGCAAGGAGGACAGGGGAAGTCTTTATTTTAAAAGTAGGGACTGTTTGAAGGATTTACCTCATGAAGTAAAAATGAACTTCTTGCTCCAGTAAGTACTTTTAAAAGACAAACACGTTCACAGACATACATAGCAACAATGAAGAAACCATCACACCAGTTGTCCAAGGCATAAACTGTGAGTGTGGTTCCAAGAGACATTGGCTTGGTTTGGTTCTGACGGAAATCTCTGTCTTATCTGATTTTTAACTAAGTGCAAAGTGAAGAGTGTTTTTCTTCCTTCCTTCATTCACTCAATGAACACCTACGAAGTGCCAGCTCCAGTCCTCAGGCTGCGTGCTGGAGATTCAAAGGTGAATATGAACTCAAAGAGATGACAGCCCAAAAGACAGAGATGGATAAGTAAATAATCAAGTGCGGAGAAAATTGTGGATTTCTGGAATAGGCGCTATTGATCCTATAAAGGGTATAAACCAGGAAGGAGTCCAGGAGGGAAGAGTTAGACCAACCCAAAGGCCATCAGAGAGGAGGCAATGCTTCCGCAAGTCTTGAAGCGCACGCAGGTATTAACTAAGCATAAACTGCAAGGAACTGCAAGTAGTATAAAAAAGCAAAGCAAGTGATGGGGCAAATAATGAGAATGAATACTGGAGATGTAAGCTGGATGTGGTGGCACACCTGTGGTCCCAGCCACTCAGGAGGCTGAGGTGGGAGAACTGCTTGAGCACAGGAGGTCAAGGCTGCAGTGAGCAGTGATTGTGCCACTGCACTCCAGCCTGGGCGACAGAGAGAGACTCTAACTCTAAAAAAATTAAAATAAAATATTGAGGACGTAGACAGCAGTCAGATCATGGAGTTAAAGAATTATTCCATTAATTCAGCTCTTGTAAGCACTTCTACCTGACGTAGCCGAGGACTTGATTCAAAATCCTTTCTTTGACCTGAATGCCTAGAATTCTCCAAGAGAGAAAACAAGCTTTGCAGACTCTCAAAGGGAACGTCTGGCCATGGCGGAACGCGGGCCCTTGGAGGACTGCAAGGGGCAAGGGAGACAAGCGCCCAAGCCTCACCGAGAAGGGAGGATCAGGCTGCTCTCATCTCTCGGCCCAGCTGCTTCACACACCAGAGTGCGCCTAGAGTTCAAGCAGCTTCTTTCTCCCTTTCTCCCCTCAGTGCTTAACGTCTCAGGCCACGGGCTGCCAGCACTCACCTTCTGCCGGGGCCGCCCTGCAGCCTCCCTGTTCCGAGGCCCCTGCCTCTCCCTGATGAGACTCCCTCGGTGCTAACTTGGCAAGAACAGGCAAACGCTGCTGTGCTTCCCTTTGCCCTTGAAAAGAATGAGGTTTAGGGGAGGCTCTGCCCAGTCCGGGATAGCTGAGCAGAAGCTGCCGAAGCCGGCCTCCTGGACTGAGCTTGGTCTAGCAGCTTATCCACGTGACAGCCCTGGCTGTTTGGAGGCACCGGGAGCGGCTGGGCCTGCAGCGTCCCACCTGGGGGGAAAGCACGCACCGCGACGGAGGCGTGGGCCCTGCAGCCAGCGCTGGGCAGGCGGCAGCCGCGCTCCCTGTTGCCAAGCTTCTCCGGCGGAACGCGGCGCCCCCTGGCGGCAGAACGCTTGTGGCCGCCGTTACACTCCTGTGGAAACAGCGCCATCTGCCGAACGCTCTATCACATTGCTGATTGGCCAACGCAGACTTTTCTGTATTTTTCCTTCTACTTGCTTGAATCAGGCCGTCTTGTGCCTATTCAAAGCGTACTTCTTAAACGAAAAAAGAAAGTCACAGTACGACATGTTTTGCTCGCTGGAAAAACGAGGATGAAAGGAAAATGGGTAGCGATTATCCGAATAATATGTGCTTCCTGCCTGTAGTGAGGAGTGAACATGGTGGGGCCGCACATTGCAGAGGAAAACGCATGCATTTTGGAGTCAGGCAACTGCGATTAAATTCTCACTAGCTTTGTGAACTAGGAAGGTTACTTATCATTTCTGAGTCTCGTTTGTCCTCATCTGTAAAGTAGAGGTATATTTACCTTGCAGCATTGCAGCAAAAGTGAAATAAAATAATGTGCATAAAATGAAAATTAAATGTGTATGAAGTAAATCAGATAATATGTATAATAGGTAGGCTTTAAAGTATAACACAAAAATATCAAATAGACATTTTTTTCTAATTGTTAGAATTGTGAAATATTCCTGAAATGGATTTATCAAATGAGAAGATGGAATCTCTCTGAGGTATTTTTAAATTTTCTCTAGAATGGTTGATTCTGACCTTTCTGTAAAAGACGATCTATTTCTGGGCACAGATCCTAGAAACAGAATTCTGCCAAAGTGAGACTCCACTAACATTTATTGAATGTCTGCCACATGCTAGACAGTTTCAAAGATGCTCTTTCATTATCGCCAGTAAAATCTGAAGCTTCAGGATCTATTCCCTCTTCCCAGCAGAAAGTTTTGCCAGGAATATGAGAACCTCTTTTGTATAGCCTCTCAAGTACTTTCAAGATTACTCAGAAAAGCTCAAAACTTTGAACAACCCAAACGCCAGTTACCAGGAGAATCAAAGATAGTACATCCATACAATGAAATATTACTGGGCAATGAAAAAGACAAACCAGATAAACACCGTAGCAGGGACTCTCAAATCTGAGGCAAAAATAAAGTCAGGCCAAATATATACTGTATTTGCATGAAGTTCTAGAATGTGAAAATCTAATTCATGGTGGTAGAAATCAGAATCATTATCCGCACAGGATAGGGTGGGGACTGACTGCAGAGGGGCACTAGGCAACTTGTGGGGTGATGGGCATGTACTGGATGTTGATGTGGGTGCTGGCTGCACAGCTATGTGCGGGCAGTGGTGTGCTGAGGCCTGCTGGCACCATCAAGAGAGTGGACTGTTAATTTTTCAGGGTGTTTGCAAGCCAGTCAACATCACATTGATAGCTTGGAATCCACCATGGTGGAGATATTTATACTCCAAAAACTGGCAAACACTACAAAGCATGGCTTTTTTATCCCACCAGAGAGCCAGTTGTAAAACATGTATGAACACACCACTGTATACATTTGCCAAAGCTCACTGAATTACGTATTTCAGATCCATGCATTATACTGTACAGAAATTACATTTCGAAAACGGGGGGTGAATAAAAGCTCTCTGCTATCAGAGTGTGCACAGCACCGCTGGAGGCCCATGCTGAGCAGCTGGGGAGAAAGGTTGGAATCAGTCGTTTGTGGGATGGAAAAGCAAAATTTAAGAAGTATTTTTCAGTCATAATGGATCTAAAGCAAAAAAGCAGATCAAAATACGTAAGCCTCAGAACAGAAGCACAAGGCTGGGTCAGCATTTGGTAATGGCTGCACAGATTACAGATCATCAGCTTTGCCTTAGCAAGGAGGAACTGGAGGCCCATGTCAGAATCCAGTGTTCATCCTCTATAATTTCATTAATTTTATTATTTAAATCACCATACAAACCAGGCACAGTGGCTCATGCACTTTGGAGGCTGAGACAGGTGGATCGCTTGAGCCCAGGAGTTTGAGACCAGCTTAGGCAACATGGTGAAACCCCATCTCTACAAAATACGAAAAATGAGCCAGGCACGGTGGCACATGCCTGTAGTCCCAGTTACTCAGGAGGCTGAGGTGGGAGAATCAGCTGAGCCCAGGAGCTCAAGGTTGCAGGGAGCCATGATTGCGCCACTGCACTCCAGCTTGGACAAAGAATGAGACCCTATCTAAAATATATATATATATATTTTTTTTTTTTTTTGGTGTAAAGTTCTATAATTTTAACACATGTATAGATTTATATAAGCACTGCCACAATCAGGATTCAAAATAGTGCCATCACACCCCCAAAAACTCCCTCATGTTTTCCCTTTATAATCACAGTCTCTCCCATTCGTAACTCCTGGCAACCACAGATCTATCCTCCATTAGTATTTTATCTGCTCAAAAATGAGAAACACAGTATGTAAACTTCTGAGACTACTTCCTTCCCCCACCCCCCAGCATCATGCCTTGGAAAGTGCTCAGTTGCTGCATGTGTAAATAGTTCATTCTTTGCTACTGCTGAGTAGTGTGTCATTGTATGGCTATACCACAACTTCTTTATCCATTTATATCTGTTCATTCACCTGTTGAAGGACATTTGCTTAGAGTGATTATGAATAGAACATTGCATAATCATAGAATTATCAATAGAACGTTTATATACAGGTTTTTATGTAAGCATAAGCTTTCATTTCTCTAGGAAGTGGGGTTTCTGGGTTATACAACAAATACATGCTAACTTTATAAGAAATTGCCAAACTTTTCCAGACTGGCTATACCATTTTTTATTCCCACCCACAATGTATAAGAATTGCAACAGAGAGAAGAATGAAATAGATGCAACAAAAAATGATATAGGGAGTATCACCACTGATCCCATGGGAACACAAACTACCATCAGAGAATACTATAAACACCTCTATGTAAATAAACTAAAAAATCTAGAAGAACTGGATAAATTCCTGGACACATACACCCTCCCAAGACTAAACCAGGAAAAGTCGAATCCCTGAATAAACCAATAACAAACTCTGAAATTGAGGCGGTAATTAATAGCCTACCAACCAAAAAAAGTCCAGGACCAGACAGATTCACAGCCGAATTATACTAGAAGTACAAAGAGGAGCTGGTACCATTCTTTCTGAAACTATTCCAAACAATAGAAAAAGAGGGAATCCTCCCTAACTCTTATGAGGCCAGCATCATCCCAATGCCAAAACCTGGCAGAGACACAACAAAAAAAGAAAATTTCAGGCCAATATCCCTGATGAACATCCATGCAAAAATTGCCAATAAAATACTGGCAAACCGAATCCAGCAGCACATCAAAAAGCTTATCACCACCATCAAGTCGACTTTATCCCTGGGATGTGAGGCTGGTTCAACATACACAAATCAATAAACAGAATCCAGCATATAAACAGAACCAAAGTCAAGAACCACATGATTATCTCAATAGATGCAGAAAAGGCCTTCAACAAAATTCAACACCACTTCAGGCTAAAAACTCTCAATAAACTAGGTATAGATGGAACGTATCTCAAAATAATAAGAGCTATTTATGACAAACCCACAGCCAATATTACTGAATTGGCAAAAACTGAAAGCATTCCCTTTGAAAACCAGCACAAGACACAGATGCCCTCTCTCACCACTCCTATTCAACATAGTGTTGGAAATTCTGGCCAGGGCAATCAGGCAAGAGAAAGAAATAAAGAGTATTCAAATAGGAACAGAGGAAGTCAAATTGTCTCTGTCTGCAGATGACATGATTGTATATTTACAAAACCATATCGTCTCAGTCAAAATCTCCTTAAGCTGGTAAGCAACCTCAGCAAAGTATCAGGATACAAAATCAATATGCAAAAATCACAAGCACCCCTATACACCAATAATAGAGAGCCAAATATGAGTGAACTCACACTCACAATTGCTACAAAGAGAATAAAATACCTAAGAATCCAACTTACAAGGGATGTGAAGGACCTCTTCAAGGAGAACTACAAACCACTGCTCAAGGAAATAAGAGAGGACACAAACAAATGGAAAAACATTCCATGCCCATGGATAGGAAGAATCAATATCGTGAAACTGGCCATATTGCCCAAGGTAATTTATAGATTCAATGTTATCCCCATAAAGCTACCACCGACTTTCTTCACAGAATTGGAAAAAACTACTTTAAACTTCATATGGAACCAAAAGAGAGCCCGCATAGCCAAGACAATCCTGAGCAAGAAAAACAAAGCTGGAGGCATCACTCTACCTGACTTCAAACTATACTACAAGCCTACAGTAATCAAAACAGCATGGTACTGGTACCAAAATAGATATATAGACCAATGGAACAGAACAGAGGCCTCAGAAATAATACCACACATCTACAACCATCCGATCTTTGACAAACCTGACACAAACAAGCAATGGTGAAAAGATTCCCTATTTAATAAATGGTGTTGGGAAAACTGGCTAGCCATATGCAGAACACTGAAACTGGATCCCTTCCTTACACCTTATACAAAAAACTCAAGATGGATCACTTAAACGTAAGACGTAGGACCATAAAAATCCTAGAAGAAAATCCGGGCAATACCATTCAGGACATAGGCATGGGCAAAGACTTCATGACTAAAACACCAAAAGCAATGGCAACAAAAGCTATAGTTGACAAATGGGATCTAAGTAAACTAAAGAGCTTCTGCACAGCAAAAGAAACTATCATCAGAGTGAACACACAACCTACAGAATGGGAGAAAATTTAGGCAGTATATTCATCTGACAAAGGTAATATCCAGAATCTACAAAGAACTTAAACAAATTTACAAGGAAAAAAACAAACAACCCCATCAAAAAGTGGGCAAAGGATATGAACAGACACTTCTCAAAAGATGACATGTATGCAGCCAACAGATATATGAAAAAATGCTCATCATCACTGGTCATTAGAGAGATGAAAATCAAAACTACAATGAGATACCATCTCACACCAGTTAGAATGGCAATCATTAAAAAGTCAAAGAACAACACATGCTGGAGAGGATGTGGAGAAACAAGAACACTTTTACACTGTTGGTGGGAGTGTAAATTAGTTCAACCATTGTGGAAGACTATGGAGATTCCTCAAGGATCTAGAACTAGAAATGCCATTTGACCCAGCAATCCCATTACTGGGCATATACTCAAAGGATTAAAAATCATTCCACTATAAAGACACATGTACACCTATGTTTATTGTGGCACTATTCACAAGAGCAAAGACTTGGAACCAACTCAAATGTCCATCAATAATAGACTGAATAAAGAAAATGTGGCATATAAATACCATGGAATACTATGCAGCCATAAAAAAGTATGAGTTCACGTCCTTTGCAGGGACATGGATGAAGCTAGAAACCATCATTCTCAGCGAACTATCTCAAGGACAGAAAACCAACCGCATGTTCTCACTCATAAGTGGGAGCTGAACAATGAGAACATGTGGACATCGGGAGGGGAACATCACACACCAGGACCTTTTGGGGGATGGGGGGCTAAGGGAAGGATAACATTAATAGAAATACCTAATGTAGGTGACGGGTTGATGGGTACAGTAAACAACCATGACACAGGTATCCCTAGGTAACAAAACTGCACGTTCTTCACATGTACCCCAGAACGTAAAATATATATATAAAAAAAAAGAATTGCAATTGCTGTCAACAGCTCTTGGTATTACCAAAGGTTTTCTTTCCTTTTTTCAGCAATTCTAATAGGTGTGTTTGGTTTTAGTTTACAAGTCTCTAATGTTTAATGATATTGAACATATTTTTGTGTTTTATTTGCCGTTTATATATTCTGCAAAGTCCTGGGACAGATGTGACTTGCAAGTTTTTTCTCCCGGGCTATAGTGTTTTCATTCTCTTAATAGCACCTTAAGTCTTTTAATTTCAGTAAAGACGAATTTATCAACTTTTTCTTTCATGGATCATGCTTATGGTACCATGACTAAGAATTCTTTTCCTAATCCCAGGAAGAGATTTTCTACTGTTCTTTTCTAAAATTTTTAGAGCTTCACTTTTACATCTATTATCCATATTGAGTTCACTTGTGTATGAGCTGTAAGGTTTCAGTTTTCTTTTGTCTGTTTTGTTTATATGAATGTTCAGTTGTTCTAACATCATTTGTTGAAAATATGATCCTTTATTGAATTACTACTTTTGCACCCTTGTCAAAAATCACATGGCCATATTTAAGCAGCTATCTTTCTGGACTCGATTCTGTTCCACTGATCTCTGTGTTCCTATGCAGTACCATACTGTCCTGACTACTGTAACTTTGCAGTACAACTTAAAACTGAGTAGCATGATTCCTACACCATTATTTTTCAGAATTGTTTTAGCTATTCTAGTCCTTGGCCTTCCCATGTAAACATTAGCATCAGCTTGTCTGTAACAACAAAATGTCCTGGCGAGATTTTTGACTGGAATTGTTTTAAATCTCTGTTATCAGTTTTGGCAGAATTGGCAACTTTTTAAAGTTAAGTCTTCCAATCTTCAAATATGGTGTTTCTTGTTATTTGTTTATATCTTCTTTGAGTTTTTTCACTGGTATTTTGTAGCTTTCAGTAAGATGTTTATCTATTTCATTTTTTGGTACCTTCTATGTGGTACTGGTTTTCAATCTTCCTATCCAATTACACATTTCTGGCTGTGATGGCTTTTTTTTTTTTTTTTTTTTTTGAGGCGGAGTCTCGCTTTGTCACCCAGGCTGGAGTGCAGTGGCGTGATCTCGGCTCACTGCAAGCTCCGCCTCCAGGATTCATGCCATTCTCCTGCCTCAGCCTCCCGAGTAGCTGGGACTACAGGCGCCCGCCACCTCACCCAGCTAGTTTTTGTATTTTTAGTAGAGACGGGGTTTCACCGTGTTAGCCAGGATGGTCTCGATCTCCTGACCTCGTGATCCGCCC